>NC_052354.1:18735585-18739739 GCF_009727055.1 Benincasa hispida
CCAAGTTTTTCTTTGTTTGTCGAGTTCTCAACGTTCGACCTCTACATTAGTCGAATCCTCAACCCTCGATTCTAGCCTCGAACTCCTAAAACAACAATATTTCTCTAATAAGTTTCAAAACAACAATATTTCTCTAATAAGTTTTGAAAACAACAATATTAATATTAAAGGTCCAGTGGAATAGTGTCTATTAGTTTAATTTTCAAAAACAAAAATAACAAACCAAAAACCAAATGGTTATCAACAGTGCCTAAATTTTCAATATATAAGGTCATTTTTAAATATAGAAAAATACATTGATAGATAGACATTGATAGAAGTCTATCTGTGTCTATCAGCATCTATCATTGATAGTTATAAAATGTGAAGACATTGATAGAAGTCTATCTGTGTCTATCTGCATCAATCATTGATAGTTTTAAAATTTTGCTATATCTTGTAAATATTTTCAATAGTGTTACTATTTGAAATAATTTTTCATATATATATCACAATTCTAACTTTAAAATTTATTATACAAAAAGAAAAAAAACTTCCTCTTTTTGGGAGAGTTCTTTTCTTCCTCTATTTTAACTCCATCCTCGAAAGCGATATTTAGTTGTTGAGTTGTTCTTTTTGTCAATATGAGTTTTAGTTTTTTTAAAAAAATTAACTTTAAACATTAATAAGTATTGTAATGTAAACCCTTTAAATAAATTTTCACACCAAATATCGTTAAAATAGTTTGCTCTTATGCATTTAATGAATTATAAAACATGTGAAATTGGTTATTTTTTCTAGACAAAATAACATTAAAATTATTTTCTTTTGTTATTTATGAATTTTGGTAATTGTTATCCAATCATTAATTTATACAACGGTTAAACTTATTTTTATGCAAAATTATTTTTTATTAAAATTGATGAATTTAAATAGATTGTTACATCCTTTTCTTGAAAAGGAATGATGCTAAGAAAGCATTTGTTCAAGCCAACATGAATGTAGCAATATACTTAAAAGTCATAAACTCCCACTCTTAGTATCTTGTTGAACCAAAAAAACTCATTTGTTCAAACAAAAAATTCATTCATCAATATTAATATGGATAATTATAATAATTTATTTTAGCGAAGATAACTTAATTATTTAAATATATTTTCAAAGAAGAGTTTATCTATAAAAAAGGAAAATTATTTTAAATTACAACATTACTGAAAATAATCATAAAGAATATCAAAATATCGTAATATATGCTTTATATTTATAAATAATTTTATTTATTTTCATATATTTAAAAACTATCGTAAAAAAATATCTGTTTTGAATATATCCATCCATGTATTAACAATATTTAAAGGCGACGAAATAGCAAAGGTTGCTTAAATTTTGTAGGTCTTGTGTGACGTTGCTTCGAGGTGACTGCTAAAAATTGACACGTTCTTTTATTAAGATTCAGGCCTGAAAGGAACAAAGTCAAGACTAAAGTAGACCCATCTAATCCTAATCTCCATTTCTATTCTCTCTAGGTTTTAAAGACAAATAACTCCCATTGACTAAAACCATGTTTATTTTATAAATATGATTAAATAAATTATTTTAAGTAACAAAAAATATTAAAAATATTTATAAATAATAATAATATATCACAATCTATATACGATAAGTCATGAGATCGTGATAGACTATTATTTTTATCTGTTGTCACAAGCATAAAAAGATAGACATAGGGTTGGCAACGGGACGGGACGGGACGAGGGGGCGTCCCTCATCCCCGACCCTGTAGGGAAAATTCTCCCCCATCCCCGCCCCGCCATTTGAAGGCGGGTGTGATGGGGGCGGGGATTCCCGTCAAAGAAACGAGGTCCCGTAGGGCCCCATTCCCCGTTTTCCCACTGGGGATTCCCCTACTAATTTCCTGCGAGGCGATTCCCCTTTTTTTAATTAAAATTTTATTTAAAATTTGATTTTATTTAAAATATGATTAAAATTTGGATTTAACTTTTGAGCTTAGATTTAGAATTTAGATATTTAATATTGGACTCCACAACACTATAAGTCTATACATCATAAACATACATATAAATAAGTTATTTTATATATTATAAATATATATTTATAAAATATTAAAAATATAAATATATCAAATCGCGGTCGGGGTCAAGGTCGAGGTCGGGATGGGGAACCGTCCCCATCTCCGCCACATCTCCGGACGAGGCCCGAAAAATTTCGTCAATTTGACCCATCCTCAGTCAAACCGGAGATTTCCCACTCTGTTTGGGGTGGGGGTCTCCGTAGGAAATTTTGCCAATTCTAGATAGACACACGCAATCTATCATAAATAAATAGTAATATTTTGCTATATTCATAAACATTTTAGTTTATTTTCCTATTTTTGAAAACTGTTAACATTTTAATAGTATATAATAGTTTTACTATGCCAAAGATTTTGCAATATAGTTATGATATATAAAAAAATCTAAACAAATATAAGTAAACTGTGGAGGCCAAATGTTAATAAAAGTATGACATTTGCTAGTTTTTTTCAACTACTCCTATTACTAAAATGTGTCTACATGTCTCTTGTATTAATTTTGGGAACCAAACTCACATGTTAAACTTATACCAAAGATCACTATAATGGTATATGTACATACCAATGTGGATAAAATGATATAAATCATTGTCTTCATAATATAAATATATCGTCTAAATGTGTCAAAACATAGAGAAGTGTAGCTAATTTCAATCTCATATTAAAAACGACGATACCAAAATAATGATAAGTTGCATGCAAATTTTAAAATTGGTATTAAGTAAAGTAGCTACTAAAATGCAAGATCCAGTGTTAGTCTTTGGGAAACTTTTAGACCTATTTTTCATATCAACCTTTTTTAGTAGTTAATTAAGACTTAAAAAAATGTGGTAACTATAATTATTTACATGGTATATAAGAAACCGAAAAAAATAAAGTAAACAACTCTACACTATGATATTTTTCAATGATTTTGACCGTAAAAATGGAAATAAGAGCATAAGATTATTTAGTTGAGCCCAAAACTAGTTACATCTACGAGTACCATATAATGTATAATATGCAAGTATACACCTTAACCTCCACTCCTATAAAATAATATTATATATACTTAGAACTATATACGCCTAAATGTTTGTATGACAATGTATATATGAATTGATAGGACCTCAACCGCAATGAAATATTAGACAATTATCATTCAAGAAAAAATGCAAAGAGTTGAAACCCTAAACCTCTAAATCAATTAAAATCAACCCCTACATGTTGATTGCATCAAAGAAAAAATAGTACAACAATAGAAATGATTATCACAACCATTAAAGGAAGATTTTGAAAAATTTTCAATGTCTAAGGCATATCAATTCAAAAAATATTGGTTGTCTTCTTCTACATCTTCATGTGTTTCTCTCCCCTTCAATTTCTCCCTTCAATAATCATTATCTATATCTCCTTCTCGCTCTACATCTACTTAGACTATGTCTTCATCTCCAACTGGAATCATAAAATGAAATTTAATGTATTGCATCTTTGTGATCATTTTTCATTTGAGGGGTGTGATTTATCAAAGACTTAGATATTGCGGTATAAGTTTTGGATTAAGTTTGAATTCTGAAAATTGGCGATTGAAGACAGAGTGTTTTTTTTTTTTTGTTTTTTTTTTTTTTTTTCATTTAACTATAAATTAAAAAAATAAATGTTTTGTATTTAAATCTTTTAACTCCACATCAACACTTGATAATTGTTTCTTATTTTTTTTTTTTGTTTGTTATTCAAAAATTAAGTTATTTCTCTTAGTTTTGCAAAGATTTGTCCTACTAATTACAAAGTTTGATTCCTTAACTAATTTCAAAAACAAAATCAAATTTTTTAAAAAAACATTTTTTTAGTTATCAAACTTTGGCTGTAATTTTTTTAATAACTTATATAGATAAAAAAAAAAAAATAGAAATCAGAGGTAGAAAGAGTGCAAATATAGTTGTTAATTTCTTAAAACAAAAATCTAAAAACTAAGACCTTTGTTTGGTAATATTTTGTTTTTTTTGTTTTGGATTTTGGTTTTGGAAAAGCCTGTTTTTTATTTTCTATTTTGAAAACAAAAACCATACATTGTTTGGTTACCATTTTGGTTTTTTGTTTTTCA
>NC_052354.1:18740284-18992684 GCF_009727055.1 Benincasa hispida
AAAAGGAAGAAAAATCGTCAGCCGATTAAAACTTCCCTCCGACAGTCTCTCTCTCGCTCGCTCACCCACATCTTCCATCTCAGCCGCATCATCTGCTTCTTTTTCATGACCGGCTTCAACACCTTGCTGCTGACGTTTCTCACAGTAGCACCACCGGACATCCGTTGCCGCTCGTCCTCAACCAGTTGCCAGTGTTGTCTAACATCACTCGCCATCATCAGAAGTCAGACGTGCGAACATCGCTGCACACCACCACCAATTTGTTGCTGCCATCTGACTAATTTGCCGTCGACCCTTCCCCTCGCCGGATTGTTGCCACATTTTTGCCGGAATTCGATTCAGGTAAAGTTTTGGGTATTTTCTTGGAGATTCTTGAACACCCATTAGCTTTTACCCAAGGTGGTTGATGCCCATCGTGTTTCAGTGTTAGATTCAGATTTTGGAGGGGTTTTGACAACGAAAGCAAGCTGTCCAGCGGAGTAAAGGATTTATTTTGGCAATTTTGGTTTAATTTTGGTGAATAAGATTATCTTGAAAGCTCTTTTGAAAACTTTATTGGTGACTGGAAATTGGATTTTTAACCCTTAATATTGAATTTATCTAGGTTGGATTCATTGTTTTGAGTTTGGAAGAGGATTGGGACCTAGTTACACTTTGGGTAAGTTGTTTGGAGACAATTGGAACAAGTGTATGCTTGTGTTTAGACATTAGATGTAAATTTTAATTGGATTCATATTATAGGTTTGGTTCAAGATGTGAAACCCTGATTCTAAGTGTAAGTTAAATTCTATGTTAAAGAGAAGGAAAATTCGTGTTTAGATTTGTTAAGTAGCTTTGAGATAAGCCTTAACCAGTAAAAATTTGGCTAAGTATAACACATGCATTGGAAGCTAGAAAAATGACCAAGTATTTGTCAATGCGTTGGCCTTGTGCTAAGCGTTGGTGTGGTGCCATGCATTGGCCATAGTCATTTGAGAGGTTATTTGGGTATTGAGGGAAGCCAAAGTGTTGCCGAGAGGAAAGACTATGCGTGGACAAGCATGTGGCAGCCAAAGTCTTGAGAGGTTATCAAAGCATGTGGCAGCCTCAAGTGTACACAAGCATGGGCGCTGGGCGTTGGAGTTGCGCGCGTTGGGTGATCGTGTAGCAAATGAGTGGCGCTACACGATATGGTAGGTAATCTTCTAGCAATGAGCGGGCGCTGGATGGTCGTGTAGCAATGCGCGGAGCTAAGCGATGCGGTAGGCGATCATGTAGCAAATGAGCGGAGCTCAACGATGCGGTAGGCGATCGTGTAGCAAATGAGCGGAGCTCAACGATGCGGTAGGCAATTGTACGGCAAGGTACGACGCTAGACGATGATGCTGGGCCTGTCTCTTATACACATCTAGATGTGTATAAGAGACAGGAGCTAAGCGATGCGGTAGGCGATCATGTAGCAAATGAGCGGAGCTCAACGATGCGAAGGATCGTGCTAAACGATTACACCTGTCTCTTATACACATCTAGATGTGTATAAGAGACTAGCAATGAGCGGGCGCTGGATGGTCGTGTAGCAATGCGCGGAGCTAAGCGATGCGGTAGGCGATCATGTAGCAAATGAGCGGAGCTCAACGATGCGGTAGGCAATTGTACGGCAAGGTACGACATTGGACGATGCAGAGAGTCGTTCTAAACGATAGCACTATGCAATGGGCAATAGTGTTAAGCGATGAGGCGTTGGCACTGCACGATCGGCATCAACGCTAGACGATGACGCTGGGCGATGGCGCTATGCAATAGGCATGGGCGCTAGACGATAGCCATGATGCACTAGACGATAGCCGTGATGCAGTAGACGATAGTTGTACTGTGCTAGATGATGGGCATCAGCGAGATCTGCACGATGAGCAAGAGCTGTGCGGTAGGCTGTGTGCTATGCGATAGGCATAGGCGCTATGCGATGGGTTGTGCGTTGGAGGATGAGCGGCAACATTACTAGACGATGAGCTAAGCGATGAGCTGAAGAGCTAGACGATGAGCTAGGCGATAAGACAAGCTATGGTGGGCGCATGGTGAAGTGTCTATGTGTTGCTAAGGCTGGTGGTACCTAAGGCTTGTGAGGTTAGTGTGCGTTGGTCTTGAGCAAGAGACTAAGGGCGTTGATAAGTAACAAGGACATACTTTCCTTAGCCACAAGGGATGCATTAGCAAGAGGCTAGGCAATGGTAAGATATACCATGAGGCGTTGAGTTGAGACCTAGCTTGACCCAAGGGTTGTTATGCATTGGTGATGTGTTATGTGCTAGGGACATCCAAGAGCATGTGGGCGCATAGGACAAGGCTTGAGCAAATAGTATGCATTGGAAGAGTGTTGGTCATAATCCTAGTTGAGCGCATGAGCAAAAGGTAAGCCATGCGAGAGAAAAGGACATGCGACCAAAGACTTGCAATGTCTTGAGTTTAATATGGCTCAAGTGATGTGTTGATAAGGAAGCCATGGGCTGATGATGGTTAACTGAGAAAGGGTTAAGTTTTAGTTAGTAGGAGGTGGACTTCATGCAAAGAAAGTGTACATGAGGGAGACAACTCAAAGTGGGAGGTGGATACACCAAGGAGCTTGCAAACCGGTTAGGTTGAGCTGGATGAAGGAGAAGTTAACACTTCAACCGGTAGGCTGCCACTCACTGAAACCAAACTTTATTGGTGACTGAAAATTGGATTTTTAACCCTTAATATTGAATTTATCTAGGTTGGATTCATTGTTTTGAGTTTGGAAGAGGATTGGGAACTAGTTACACTTTGGGTAAGTTGTTTGGAGACAATTGGAACAAGTTTATGCTTGTGTTTAGACATTAGATGTAAATTTTAATTGGATTCATATTATAGGTTTGGTTCAAGATGTGAAACCCGGATTCTAAGTGTAAGTTAAATTCTATGTTAAAGAGAAGGAAAATTCTAAATGTTTAGATTTGTTAAGTAGCTTTTAGATAAGTCTTAACCCGTAAAAGTTTAACTAAGTATAACACATGCATTGAAAGCTAGAAAAATGACCAAGTATTTGTCAATGCGTTGGCCTTGTGCTAAGTGTTGGTGTGGTGCCATGCGTTGGCCATAGTCATTTGAGAGGTTATTTGGGCATTGAAGGAAGCCAAAGTGTTGCCGAGAGGAAAGGCGTGGAAAGCATGCGGCAGCCAAAGTCTTGAGAGGTTATCAAAGCATGTGGCAGCCTCAAGTGTGCGCAAGCATGGGCACTGGGCGTTGGAGTTGCGCACGCTGGGTGATCATGTAGCAAATGAGCAGCACTACACGATATGGTAGGTGATCTTATAGCAATGAGCGGGTGCTGGATGATCGTGTAGCAATGCACAGAGTTAACCGATGCGGTAGGCGATCGTGTAGCAAATGAGCGGAGCTCAATGATACGAAAGGCGATTGTGCAGCAAGGTACGACATTGGACGATGCAGAGAGTCGTTCTAAACGATAGTGCTATGAAATGGGCGATAGCATTAAGCAATGGGGCGTTGGCACTGCACGATCGACATCAGCGCTAGACGATGACGCTAGACGATGGCGCTATGTGATGGCCATGGGCGCTAGACGATAGCCGTGATGCACTAGACGATAGTCGTGATGCACTAGACGATAGTCGTGCTGTGCTAGATGATGGGCATCAGCGAGATCTACACGATGAGCAAGAGTTGTGCGGTAGGCTGTGTCCTATGCGATAGGCGTAGGCGCTATACGATGGGTTGTGCGTTGAGGATGAGCGGCAACATTACTAGACGATGAGCTAGGCGATAAGACAAGCTATGGTGGGCGCATGGTGAAGTGTCTATGCGTTGCTAAGGCTGGTGGTACATAAGGCTTGTGAGGTTAGTGTGCGTTGGTCTTGAGCAAGAGACTAAGGGCGTTGACAAGTAACAAGGACATACTTGCCTTAGTCACAAGGGATGCATCAGCAAGAGGCTAGGCGATGGTAAGATATACCATGAAGCATTGAGTTGAGACCTAGCTTGACCCAAGGGTTGTTATGCATTGGTGATGTGCTATGTGCTAGGGACATCCGAGAGCATGTGGGCGCATAGGACAAGGCTTGAGCAAATAGTATGCGTTGGAAGAGTATTGGTCATAATCCTAGTTGAGCACATGAGCCAAAGGTAAGCCATGCAAGAGAAAAGGACATGCGGCCAAAGACTTGCAACGTCTTGAGTTTAATATAGCTCAAGTGATGTGTTGATAAGGAAGCCATGGATTGATGATGGTTAACTGAGAAAGGGTTAAGTTTTAGTTAGTAGGAAGTGGACTTTATGCAAGAGAAGTGTGCATGAGGGAGACAACTCAAAGTTAGAGGTGGATACACCAAGGAGCTTACAAACCGGTTAGGTTGAGTTGGATGAAGGACAAGCTAACACTTCAAGCCGGATGTGGCAAGAAGCTGTGTTGGCATAGGGAAGAGAGGACCCCTGGACATGCAGCCAAGTGGGAGGTGTCGGCCTTAGAGAGACTTTGGACGCCTATAAATAGAGCCAAGGACTTTTCTTCAAATCATAACTCGAATTCTCTTCAAAGGACATTAGGAAGAGTGTATGAGGGCTGATTGGGAGGAGACTATACATTGATGAAAGAATGCATGCGTTGGTAGCAAGACCATGCATTGGTCAAGAGGTTCTAAGAGGAGGAGATGCTATCGGACAGGGAGGATTGGAAATAGCACAACTTGGGACAAGGAGTTCTCCCAAATTACTTGTGCATTTCGAGTGATTTCAAAGCCACTAGAAAGCTGAGAGAGTCTAGTTTTCAAGGTAGGACTGCCGAAGAAGAAGCTCCAGGGAATCAGGCTGGAGAGTCAAGAAAAGACAGAATGGTCGAGCTCTCGAGTAAGCTTGGGCCAGTTTTGATGATTTGAGGATTCCGGCGAAACCATGAGGATTTTTTAGCGATTTTAAGGTAAGCTTCCTGAGAAAATTTAGAACATGTTTACAGAAGGAAGTATCTTAAAATAAGGTCTGGAACCATTAGTAATTTAAGCTTATAATTGAATTTGGAATTTAGGGTCCAAAAAGGGAAACCAAGGAAATCTTAGGAACTTTAGAGAGGAAAGTTCCTCACCAACCAAGGTGAGTATTGTTTCATCATTTGTATGGTTGATTTCTATATATATATAGGTTGTATTTGAAATATTGGTATGATCGGGAAATGAATTTTGTCTGGATTTGATTGTGGTTGTTGTCACAATGCGTGCATATTTGCATTAGAAAATGGGATTTATACCCAGGATATTGTTAGCATGCTTTGTGGACACTTGGCTGGGATTGTCAGAGTATCTAGCTAGGATTGTCAATGTACCCAAACATGTCTAACAAGAAATGTCGACATGTGCACAGTCGCCGGGTTATATAGGGTATTGAGCTTGTGTCCACGTTGGTCATCGCGGGTTATTCGCGGAGAATACCCAGGAAAGATACATGATCATGCCAGGGTTGTCTAGTTGACAGGCTGGAGAGATTACATTTTGTTATGTGATTGTTGTTGATTGTGGAATTGTTTTCCCAAAGATAAATTTCTGAAATCAAACTTAAGTTTGTATAAAGCTACCACTCATTGAGGTTTGTAGCTCAAGTTTTTCCATGTTTTATTTTTCCAATAACACAATGTTTATACAACTCTTAGGTTTGTAGCTCAAACTTAAGTTTTTCCAAGTAGTGGGGGTTAAGGAGTTCCAGGGTGCTGCTAAGGTCAAGGTTTTCCACAAGCCATAGTCACACTTTCAGGCTTTTGATTTGTTAATGTAAACTTTGTAGTTAAACCTAAGAGTTGTATAAACATTGTGTTATTGGTAATAAAATGAGTTAGTCAAATAATTATTGATTACATCTTTAGCTTGAAGTTTACTGAATATAGTAAAGAGTTTCATATGGATGGTAAGTATCACAAAAGGGTAGTATCTGCGGTCCCTCACGCCTCTCCTCGGGTCCAAGAGACGGGCACGAGGTAGGGTATGACACAAGATTTCTAAAGGTTTAAAGTAGATTAGTTGCTTGGATAAAATTAATTAAGCTTGATATCGAGTTAAAAGGCTTACTCCTAGAGCCAGGCATCCTAATTAAGTCGCTTATGTTAAGTTGAGTGTATACACTTTGGAAGCATGTTATTGATTCACTGGAGCCAAGCATCTTATGTTTGTATTTTGCATGTTGGGTATATTGGCTAAAGATAATAATGACTATGATTATGATTATGGTATGATGCCTATTGGTTGTTGATGCATGCTAAGCTAAGATAATATGGCTATAATTATGACTATGGTATGAGGTCTATTGGTTGTATGTGATGGAGTTAGCATGCAATTAACGGAAAAAATCGGGATCATTAAGCACTATAATTCATCAATTTTAGCAACTAAGACAAAATGTTCATAAGATAAAAAGGGGTTTCAGAAATTACCTTTAAAAACTTCAAAATTCTTCAAATTCCAACTTGATTCTCCTCAACAATTCGTAGTAAACCATCACTTGATCTTCCCTACTATTCTCTTGATCTGTGGGAATCAAAATGAGCTAAATTGAGGAAATTTTTTAGAGGAGAGGGCTGATTTTTTAGGTATTAGGAGAATAACACTTCTTTATTAGGGAAAAATCTAGTAGCAACCACACTTGCATGGGCCTCTTCTTAGCTCAATCTTACAGTTTTTCTTTTTTTTAATCAATTTCAGCATGCAACTAATTTCCATCTGAATTTGGCACCTCAAGCTTATAAAATTAAAGCAAGAAGGAGGTGGAATCAAAGTGGAGGAACTGGGGAAAACCCACTTTCTTTCAACTTTGAAAAATCTTTGGAAAAATTAAATATAAATTGATTTTAATTTGAAATCAAATTTCAAATTCTAAAATCAATTTAATTTAACTAATTTCAATAATTAACTTTACCAAAAATTAATTCTAATAATTAATTTTATATAAAATTAATTAAACTATTTAATTAATTACTTTAATTTAATATTAAATATAAAATTAAACACAAATTCCACCATCATGAATCTCTATTCATATAATAAATATTTAATTCAAATTTAAATATTATTTATTTCTCCAATTTCGTTTAATTTCGATGATTAAACGTATAATTATATCGTATAAAATTACTAATTCTCTTAATTTAAATTTGAACGTTTCAAATTTACTCGTCACATTATTTTAGGTTTATTTCGTTTATGAGCTAGTAAGGGAACTTAATGAACCTACGAATCTTGTGAGCTAGTAAGGGGACTTAATGAACCTATAAATCATGGTCGCCAACAATCTGAGATTGATCAGTTAAACTCTTTAAACCGAATTAATCAATATTCGTTAACTATTGGATCACTCCACTAAAGCCCAGTAGTTGCACTCATCTCACTATAGATATATTTCTGTCCACTTGATTTAACCATAATCAGTAAGTCGACTCTTCACCCGAGATTATATCTTGCTCCCCACTGATCAATAATTGGTTTGTGATCCAATCTCTATTATCCCTAAAAGTGGGTAGGAGCGAGGGGAGGCTTATTGAGCCTATGTTGTTAAGTCAATTCTCACCTATGCAAATCTAAGGAAATCTGAATAAATAGGAGTTCATAGTTAGCTTAGGATTAAGGTCGAGTTACCTAGGTCATCGATTTGAAATAATCAGTCTTAAACAGTAAAAAAACGTTACATGTTGGAATACATAAACATGCAATAGAAGACAACAGGATCATTAAGCATTTTAATTCCTCAATTTTGACATCAAATTAAGCATGTTCATAGAGAATTAAGAGGGTTTCATAACATACCTTTGAAGATCCTCTTCAAACTCGAAATACAGCTGCAATCTTCTCTAATTCAGGCCATTGACCACCACTAGAGTTTCCCTACTATTCTCTAGGAGTCTTAGATTGAGTTGTGAGACTCAAAACAATCTTGAACTTAGGGAATTGGAGGAGAAATTTTCTGGTTTTTCAGTTTGTTGAAGAACAACTTCTTCAACCTTAAAAAGCTCAGTAATTCAGCAATTGCATCGGAGTCTTTCAGCTGAAGCTTATCTGATATATCCTAGAATATCATGCAATCCAATTGCATCAAATTCTGCCAGCTCCAACTCCAATTTTTTGGTAGTGAGAAGTAAATAAGATGCTTGGCTAGAAAGTGAAAAAATCCCACTTTAGTTTTTCCATTTTCCAATTTTTCATTTTTCTATTAATTTTGAATCTATTTTCAAAATCAAATATCATTTTCAATTTTTAAATTTTATAATTAAAAATGAAAATTTATTAATTTTACAAAAGTTAATTCAAAATTAATTTTTCTAATAAAATAAAATAATTAATAATTAATTAAATAATTTAATTAATTCTAATTAATTTAATATCAAAAATTAATTAATTAATCATCAATTCCACTACCAAGAATCCCTATTCATGAAATTAATAATTAAATCATATTTAAAATATAATCGATTCTCCAATTTTGTTTAATTTCAAAATTAAATGTGTAGTTATATCACATATAATTACTAATTCCCTTAATTCGAATTTGAACGTTTCAAATCAACTTATCACACTATTCTAAGGCTAATCTATTTGTGAGCTAGTAGGAGGACCTAATGGACCTACAGATCATGGGCTCCAACAATCCGAGATTAATTGGCTAAACTCTTTACATCGAATTAATCTCCCATTCGTTAATTATTGGGTCACTCCACTAAACTCATAGTTGTACTCCCCTTACTGTAGATATATTTTGTCCACTCGATGTAACCATGATTTAGTAAGTAACCCTTCATAGGTTGTTCGAATAACGTTGGGTCAAAAAAGTTGTTTTACCCCCGAGATTACCCTCTTGTTCCTTAAGTCCCACGATTCTCTAATGAATAATGGTTTGTGATCTGATCACCAAATTGAGTCCGGGCCAATGAGAGGGTGTGACCCTTTGTTCAAGATCCGAAATTAGAACTTAAGGAAAACAATCTATTTACTATCCCTGAAAGCGGGTAGGAGTGAATTCCATCTTGTACCCTATGTCTCTAGCTATCTACCCGGTCTTACCCCTGAAATGGGAGGCTTATTGAGCTAGCACTGTTGAGCCAACCCTCACCTATGAAAATCTAAGGATAATCCTGAATAAACAGGAGTTCATAGTTAGCTTAGGATTAAGATTAAGTTACCTAGGTCGTCTTTTTGAAATAGTCAGTCTTAAACAGTAAACAACTTTATAAAGTAAGAGTGACTTATTTCTTGGTCTGATCTTATGCAAACTCATTGCATAGGATGCCCCCATTCCTCATGTCACTACATGAATAAATCAGGATCACTTCGTTTGGAGTATTTTACAACTCCTTGTAACAACTACAGAGTAGGCCGCGTCCGATAGTGTTACCAGAATAAGGCACCCACCTTATTCGTATACTATAGATCATTTTAACTATTTACTCGAACCTGATCCACTCTTATGTCTCCACATAAAGTTCAAGTACTCATGTAATAGTCATGGATCTTTTAGTTTATTGGATTTAAAACGAAATAAGTAATTCATATATTCAATAACAACTTTATCGATTTACAGAATGAGTTTATTGTCTACAAACCATGAGTTTTAGGACATAAAACACAACATTATAAAGTAAGATTATCTTATTTCTTGGTCCTGGTCTCATAAAAGCACTTTGCATAGGATGCCCCCACTTGTATGTCTCCACATGAACGATTCAAGATCATATAGTTTGTACTAAATACAAAGTGGGCCGCATCCAATAGTGCTACCAGAATAAGATACCCAACTTTATTCGTATACTATATACCGTTTTGGCTATTTACTCAAACTTGATCCATTTTTTGTCTCCACATAAAGTTCAAATACTCATGTAATCATGGATCTTAGTTTATTGAACTTAGTCTTTACAAGTAAAATTTACATATTCAACAATAGTTTTATTGAATAAACGTCAATAACATCTTTAGTGCACATCTTTAATGCATATATAATATGTTTAATATTACAAATTACTAGTTTTAGGACATACAACCCAATAGTATAATGCATGCTAGGCTAAATTGTGATCTTTAGCTCTCTTATTGGGTTTGTGCATCCCATGTTTGTGAATCTACGAGTTCACTAATTACGCTTATGACTGTGTGTTCCTTCGGGATCACTACTTCTGCTTATGATTGTGACCCCATCGAGGTCACTACCTATACCTGCATGTCTTCGGGTTTGCTATTTATGCTTATGCCTATGCCTATGCTTAGGCCTAAGTTATAATATGTACATCTATGCCTTGGATAGGAAGAGCTAACGAGTTCATCTAATTGGCCCCAATAGTAGGTCACGTACTGGTATTTTATACTCATTATTTCTTATTATATGTTTTTCAGGTAAAGGCAAGGATAGATAGGTGGATGACAAGAAAAATATGTGGTCATGCCTATGGGACTAGACTGACACTTCCGTATATGTTTTCCATGTCTTTCATGTTCCAGTTGTTAGCAAATGAATGTTTGAGTTATTTATTTGTTTTATTTTATTTTATTTTAAAATTCAGGTTTAGGGGTATCTCGAACCAAGGTTTTATACTATTTAAACTTTTAATTTGTAAAATCTTTTTACTTTGAATAAAAAGGTTTGATTCTTTTTACTTAAGTTGCAAGGGGTTTATTTTTAAGCTTATGCATGCATGTGGTAACGTCCTATTAGTGAATGTTAGAAAAGTTGGGTCGTTACAATTGGCATTAGAGTGGAACCTCTCCTAGTAAGATATGGTTCGAGGACGAACCATGCGAAAGCTGGTGGGCATGTAATGACCCAAGTTTAGGAGGGAGAAATGAATGAATCAAGGTCATATCCAAATGAGAGGGATCCTGAGGGCATGGAAATATGGTTAAGATAGACTTAAAATAATCTAAAGTTACTACCTATACCAATAAGTCGTACCTTCCTTTTTGGTGACTCAATCATAAGAACTCCAAAGTTAAGCATGCTTATCTTGGAGCAATTCTATATTGGGTGACCTCTTGGGAATTTCCCTAGGATACATACGAGTAAGGACAAAGCATGATGAAAGGACCAATGTTGGTTTGTGAGGACAACTTTCACTTCTAGAAGCATTCAAGGCCTACGTAAATTTCTCTTTATTCAAAGATATCTTGAGAAAATTTATCATTTTGTACTCAATGGTCATATCATTGGTTTAACCGATATAATTAACCATTTGTAAATTAAATGTTAAGTATGTCTCATTTACACATTAATATTCTTCTACTAAGAGTAGATAATTAATCTGGTGTCCTCAACACTTGAGGTGTTTTAGGAGACTTTTCCTTAGAATTAAACTTCATTTTTAGAACAATACAATACTATTCTATCTGAAGTTATTACATCAAACATTTGACAACAATTTTGTAAATATAAGATACTTCAAATAAGTTTAACATCATATCCTTAAAATCTCTATTTTGGATATCTAATATACAAAATTATTTCAAATCATCCATTTGAAATAAGCTAGATAGTCAACTTTTATATTGGAATTTTACTTCATTCATAATGAGTAATCATATATCAATATAAAATATAATAAAATACCCACTTAACGTTAATATTCTTTTTTTTACAAGAATATTGTTATTTATTCAAAGTTATAGGTTAAGGTACTATCTCAAAACCTTATATCCAAAGATCCTAATTGTGTATGTCGATTTCTCAATTAAACATATACAATTATGCAAGCCCTTTCCTTTTGATCTTTGAAAATTCTCCAAATATGGGTAGATGTTATAAACTTTTTTTTCATAAAGAATTTTATCTATTTATTACATATATCATATACAACAATAAATCACATAAATTTCTATGAGTTTTATTTCGTAGATCCATGTCTTCTTATCTACACTATTATATCTGTTTTTTTTAAAGGTATTCATATCCATTGAGTTTTACTCCATTAGGAAACTCTACAAATTCATACTAAGTTGGAGTATATAAATTTTGTTTGTTTTGTAGATTCATTAATATCCTATGAGTTTTACCCTATCAAGAATATCTATAAATCCAGACTAAGATGAAGTGCACAGAGTTTATCTCATGATTCATGACTTTGAAATGTCACCTAGTCATCGACACCCTTTAATTCTTGTCATCTAATATGATAGCTTTGACTTCCAATAAGTCATTGCAAAGATTGAGTCATCTCATAACTTTTCTTAAGTCTTCATCTTGTCATCCAATATGACAATATTTTTCAAGTAAATCTTTGTAAAAGTCGGATCATCTCATAACTCTCCCACTAGATGATGATTCATTTAGTCGACAATTAGAATTCATTTGACTTTCTTCAAATGAAACTAAGAGGTTCAATATTTGTTAACAATAAGTGGTTTTACTTGAAATAAGTTCATCAACATTCTTTTAACCTTTTTATAGGTTTGCAGCCTTTTATAAGTCATTTCCAATAAAAATAGTATTTCTCACACAAATACATTATATTATTTGGAACTGTATAAAAGACTACTTTGTAACTCCTCAAGGACAACCTACATTTAGAGTATTTTTGAACATTTATTTTGACATGAGTATTTGTAAGAGTTTGTTTTGACACGAGTATCTTAACATACCCAAATACTGAAATGTCGTAAACTAGTTTATAACACTTCCATATTCAAAATTGTTTCTCAAATAGTTTTGAAGGAAATCATGTTCAAAATGCAATATTATTGCATGCCTTTAACAGAGCTTGGAAACAGTTACACTCTTAAATGCAATCTCATATCATTGCACAATTTCACCCAAATTGTATCTAATGCTTAACATTGAGATATAATCTTATTTCTATCAATTAGGCGTAGTACGTAATACTTCCTGTACTAAGTATTATGATCTAATCATAATGTTTTCATAGACTTGCCTAATTGATCAAAAGTGAGTCTAAAACAATTCAAAGAAAATGCAGACTTAAGTGATATTAGATAAAGATACTTATATACTTAATATTCATCAATCTTATCGATGATATATTTTCAATATTGTTTGGATTTTACCTTCACCAAACCTTTTTAGATGATTATGTATAAGCCTAACATGTTCTTTGTGCAAGAACCGAACTCCTTGTGGAAAAGTGTGTGGTAGATTTGCCTTATTTTGTGTGATATGAATTTGTACAGAACATTTACATTTATAAAATTAATCATGTTGTGAAAGAATTCAAAGGAAAAGGATGTTACCTTTGAAGACTGTTCTTCAATCTCTTTACCATGATGAAGTTTTTGTGAGTGCACTACACCAACAACTTCTATGAGTAGAACACCACCACAAGTCTTCTCTGTTATCTTCTTTGGATAAGGAGGTTTGTGGAAACCTTGTGGAAGGAAAGGAAAAATGCAGAGAACTCATTTCTTTGAGAGTGTATGTGATGAAGAGATTATGAGAGAAAGAGCGAGAGTAAATTTGTATCGTAATGTTCTGAAGAAAAATATTATTCCCAACTGTAGACTATTATGCAAATTTGAAGATAGAGAGAGAGGTAATTCCCCTATGCCCACTTTGCCCACTCTCCCATTCCCTTACAATGTAGGGGAGTTTAATTTAATTTAATTAAATATGATAAATCAATTTAATTAAATAAAATCAGTTAATTAATTTAAATATCTAATATTTAATTTAATTATTTTTAACCATATTTAAATGTGCATTTCTCACATATCCTATAATTTTAATGTGAATCTTATTCGCATTAATTATAACCTATAGTTTTAATATAAATCTAATTTATATCAATTTAATATTGGAATCTTATTCAAATATTAACATTCTCATATTATATAGTTTAATCTTGAATCTTTATATTAATTATATCATATGCAATTAACATTATTGTTCTACTATATACAATTAATTCCCCTAAATTAATTTGACTTCTTCAAATTATTTCCACTTTAAAAACCTTGTTCAACCCGTTTATGAGCTAGCAGAAAGGTCTAATGGACTTACAGTTATAAGCTCCAATGATTTATGTTAAATTAATTAAAATTTTTAATTACGCTAATAATCATCCATTAACTATGGGGCACTCAAGTAAAGTCCCATAGTTGCACTCCTATGAATTGTAGTATATTTATGTGTCCATTGAATTAACTATATTTTGTAAGTCAACCCTTCAAAAGTTATTCTTAATTATAGTTGGGTCAAATTACCATTCTACCCCTATGATTATCTTTTGTACCTTAAGTATCACTGATCCTCTAATAAACAATTTTGTTTACAGTCCAACTATAAACAAAGCCCCTCTCAGGCCAGTGAGAGAGTGATGCCTCATTGTTCAAGTCTCGGAGTCAACACTTAAGGGAACAATTTGTCAACTTTCCCTAAAGTGGGGAATGAGTGAATTCCATCTCGTGAAGCTATGTTCCCAGCTCCTCACTCAATATCATCCTCAAAATAGTAGGCATATTGAGTCGGCAACTAAGACCACTCTCACCCATACAAATCAAATAATGATCCTTATGAGCAGGAGTTCATAACTCACTCAGGATTGAGATCGAGTTACATAGTTATTGTTTTAAATATAAAACTCTTCAATTAACTGTGTTATAAGGAGAGATTATATTGCGAGGTACGGTCTTATGTAGACTCACTATATAGGACATCCCCCTTGTATGTCATCACATAAATAATTTGGATCAAATCATTTGTAACACTTGCAACTGTTGCAACATTTACAAAGTGGGTCGTATCTATAGTGTTGTTGAGATGTATGCCCTAAAGCCTCGTAGTTATATGTTATTTGAATGGTTGGTTAGTTTATATGCAATGATCCATTAAAGAAAGATCCAATGTTATTTTATGTAACTTAACCATGTATGTGGTTAACATATAGGTGGATCATATTTAAGGAATAACCTAAAAGGTCTATAGTATATTGATAAGGTTTGGTGCCTTATCTTGGTAACACTAATGATATGGCTTGTTTTGTAATTGTTACAATTATTGTGAAGTGCTATAAATGATCTGATCCTGATAATTCGTGTGGAGACATGTGAGCGAAGGTATCCTATACAAAGAGTTTGTATAAAATCGGACCACAAAATGTTGAGTCTTTCTTTATAATGTCGCTGTTATAAGAGATTTACATTTCACCAGGATGACTATAGGTGACTTGACCTTAATCTTGAGTGAGTTGTGAACTACTACCTATGAGGCCGGTCCTTTGATTTGCATGGGTGAGAGTGGCCAGATTCGCGGACTCAATATGCCTACCATTTTAGGGATTCATCTAAATGGGGAGCTGGGAACACAACTATACAGGAAAGAATTCATTCCTTCCCGACTGTTGGGGTAAGTAGATAAATTTCTCCCTTAAGGGTTGATTCCGGGGCTTGAATAATGAGACGCCTCACCCTCTCCTGGCTCGATAGGGGTTCAATTATAGTTTGGCTATGACTAGTTGTTCACTAGAAGGATCAGTGGTACTTAAGAAGTTAGATGTAACTACAGGGATAAAATGGTAATTTTGATCCAGATGTACTTACGAGTAATTTGTGAAGGGTCAATGTTGTTGGAATTGGTGTCCTAATTCTCTTGGTGGTCTCGTAGTTTGTAAACATTTTGTACACATTGTTATTAATAAAATAAATGTTATTTTATTTGCATTTACTCATATCAAATAAACTAAGATCCGTGGTTATTTCATGTAACTTAAGCATGTATGTGAGACATACAAGTGAATCATGCCTTAAGTAATAACCTAAATTGTCTATAGTAGATGGATAAATGAGGGATACCTTATCCTGGTGACACTACGGATACGACCTGCTTTGTAGATATTTACAAATGTTGTAAAGTGCTACAAATGGTCTGATCCTGACAATTCATGTAAAGACATACGAGTGGTGTTGTCCTATATAAAAAATTTGTATAAGACCGGACCACGAGATGATTAGTCTCTTTATATAACGCCGTTGATAATTGAGACTTACATTTCACTAAAATGACCATAGGTGACATGACTTTAATCCTGAGTGAGTTGGAAACTCCTGTTATGAGATGTTCGGATTGGTGTCCTACTTCTCCCAGAGTCTCGTAATTTTAAATATTGTACACATTGTTATTAATAAAATAAGAGTTATTTTATTTTCATTTACTCATATCCAATAAACAAAGATTCGTGGTTATTTTATGTAAACTTAAGCATGTATATGAGATATACAAGTGGATCATGCCTTAAGTAATAATCTAAAAGGTCTGTAGTATAAGGATAAAGGAGGGATACCTTATCCTGGTGACACTATAGATACGGCCCACTTTGTAGAGGTTTACAAGTGTTGTGAACTACTACAGATGGTCTGATCCTGACCATTCATGTGGAGACATTTGAGCGAGGGTCTTTTATACAAAGAGTTTGTATAAGATCGGACAACGAGATAATTCGTCTCTTTATATAATGTCGTCGATAATTAAGACTTACATCTTATTAAAACGACCATAGGTGACATGATCTTAATCCTGAGTATTTTGGGAACTTCTGACTATGAGGGCAGTCCTTTGATTAGTATGGGTAAGAGTGGCTAGATTGTCAACTCAACATGCCTACCTTTTTGAGGATTTGTCTGATTAGAGAGTTGGGAACTCAGTTATACAAGATGGAATTCACTCCTTCCTCGAAGCAGGGGTAGATAGATAGATTGCTCCCTTAAGGGTTGATTCTGGGTCTTGAATATAGTGGCCACATCCTCTCTTTGGAAGAGAGGACCCAGTCATAGTAGGACTATGACTTATTGTTCATTAGAGGAATCAATGGTACTTAAGGAGTTAGATGTGACTACAAGGGCATAACGGTAAATTGGCCAGCTGTACTTACAAGCGATATGTGAAGGGTTATCGTATTATTGATTGGGTAATATGGACACAGAAATATATCTGTAGTGAGAAAAGTGAAGTTATCGGTCTTTAGTGGAATACCCGATAGTTAACGGATGGTGGATCCTATGACTCAAGAGTTTAGTTAGTTATTCACGTACCGTTGGAGCTTCAAGCTACAGGTCCATAAGGTCCCCTTGGTAGCTCAATGGATTCAAGTTGAGAATCAAATTTTGGGATTAATTTAAGTGTTCAAATTAACAAGAGGAAATTCAATTATATATGATATAATTGGTGTGATGTATAAGATACATCAAGTGGAGGAATTAATGTAAATATGATTTACATTAAGTACCATAAAATAGAAAAAGAATTATGGTTTGTATGTTTAATGAGATGAAATATTAAAATTGTAGGTTATAAATATAATATAGTAAGTTGGTTATCATATTTATTTATAATATATTAATTATATGATAATTAATTTCTTTTTCTTTAATAACCAATTGAGTGGGAGGTTATTGGTGGTTTTATGCTAACCGTGAGATAAAAAGGAAAATTATTTTCCTAGAAGTTTCCTCATTCGGAAAGAACTCATAGAGAAAAGCGATCAAGTGAAAGAGTTTCACTAAGCAATAGCTGTGCAGATACTAAACGATCGCTTACTTTTGACTATATAATAGTCATTCAGCTGATCGTAGCACATGATCACGTGGCTAAGTCTATACGATAGGCTGTCGTTTACTAAACGATCGAGCACATTGTCTATATGATAGACAGTGTCTTATCTCTCACTTGCTAGATTATCTACTCGACCGTAGACCTCCAGTCTCTTTCTCAAGCCAAGATCAAACAGAGCCCACAATTCATGGATTCTCACTCCGAGAATACCAAGGTAACCATTGTGGTGGTGTCCTCACTCAGTTCATGGATCGAGTTAGACTCGATTGGTTTTGAGGAGCTATTGGTCGTTCGTGGTGTTCGTGTTCGTTGGCGTACCGGTCGTTGCATTCGAGTGTGCTATTCTTGGAAGCTTGTAGATTGATCGAGGGATTTGTGAAGAAAGGTTCTTCAAAGGTATGCATCCTTTATCCCTTATATCATCGTATGGCATGCTGTAATTTCTTGTTATGCATGACCTATTAGTTTCCGTTCTAAACTGTAATTAATTGTGTTCAATTCGAATGGAATTTGGAATGATCCCTTCCGCTGCTCATGGAAATCCTCGTGTTTAATTTCCTTCAATTAGTATAAGAGCTAGGTTATTCTGTTTATTCCAAATTACCATTTCTGTTTTGAACTTCTTTTATAGTTGTGGTGGTTTTCTGCATTGCGTTTAAAGGTTAAATGCATTTGTCGATCTGTTCATGAATGTTTACGGAATGGTTTCCTCTATTTAAAGCTTTCTTTAAGTTTACAAAGTGTTAATTTGTAAGGGTCCCTACGTTTGTTGCATAATTAACAAGAAATCGAGTCTGTAATTCAAAGTGTTTGAAGTTGTTGAGTCATTCATGATGAAGTTTCGAAGCATGAAGATGTGGTTCTCATCGAGGAAGAAGACTAAAGGTTGGTCGTATCATGTAGCCTAAGGTAAACAATCGTTGAGATTTGGCTAAATGATCGTGTAGAAAAGTTCTACACGATCGTGTAGTATTTACTAAACGATCGTTTGCTAAACGATGGGGTAAAGCGTTTACTCTATCGCGTAGCGTTGGTTGCTCGATCGCGTGGATGCTGGAGGTAAACGATCGTATAGAGAATTTTATGCTTATCGTTTAATAAAAGGCACACGCACTAAACGATCGTGTAGTAAGCATGCATCATCGCATAGTCACTGACTACACGATCACCCTATATACGATACCTTGACGCTTGCTCAGCGATCGTTTAGACGATTATGCTTCACCGCATTGTTTTTGTTTGGTCGATCGTTTAAGGCTTACGTTGCACGTTGTGCGCTGCACGATCGCGTGCCTTCATGCTTCAATGCATAGTCAAAGGTATACGATCGTTTAAGCTCAAGAAGCATTGGTAAACGATTGAGTAAAGAGTTTACTCTATCGTGTAGGCGATCACAAGGATTTGGTACACGTCCAAAGAGACGCGTTTCTTCGCCTGGACGGTTCAAGACCTGGTTCGCTTGTTTGAACCGGAGACTCATTGCTATTTGTAATAGTTAGTTTTTTTTTTTTTTTTTTTTTTTTTTTTTTTGAGGATTTGAGGCTAATATTCTAGTTCATCAACTTTTCTTTAATATACATGAGATGTATGTGGTTTATATGACATAGTGTATGACATATAGATTTAAAACCCACCTTAGGTTATGCATTTTATTCATGCATCATATATTATAAATGTTATAATATAGTTTCTGGCATGATGAAATTACAAGAGAGCATGCACATGCATCATGAAATATAAGAGTTATATTATGCATGTAGTAAGCAAATCATGCATCATCTTTATTTATAAGAGTTATAGTATAAGGGTATATGGAAGCATGTATGCTTGGTTCGTTGCTTAATTATATAAGTTTTATATAAAAGTATCAATGAATGAACAATGCATGAAGCATGACATTTAGGTTTGTTTATAAGCATTATGAATGCCTTGTATGTGTAGCTTCGCATTGTGGTTGGTTTTGGTTGTTTCCTGTTATAAGCGTTATAATGGAAATTAGAACTAAAATCAATAAGAAAGAGTTGCATGGGAACTTAGGCAAACTCATGTTTTTAAAGAGTTTTAAAATTGGATTGAGATAGACCTAAGTTCAAGGTTCTAATGAGATTAGCAACATAAGTTTAATCTTTTAAATCAGTTTAATAGGATTAAATTGGTTTCCATAAAATATAGATTTGTATTAAATCTATCTATAAGGGACCTTTTGTCTAGGCGGGTTCTGTTTAGGCTAGGATATTTAAGCTGATGGAAACAGAAACCCCTATCTGGGAACCTACCTAGAAAGGTGAATTAGATAGATTTGCTACAAGCATGTGACAGTTGATCAAAGACTTCGTTAAAGAGTTTTAATGAATGATGATTAAAAGTTGTTCAACTTCTGAAGTAAGCGTTACTGTTGGGCAAACCTAAAAAGTCACTTAGATAAAATCGTTAGCTGTGTTTTTTCTAAGTAAACTAAACCCTAGGTTATAAAATACTTAGTGGGAGGAAGAGATATATATGATATGTCAATGATTCCACTCATGTTTCTCCTTGAATATTCACGCTGTGATATTCATATTTGGCCTCGTGGTGCCCTTGGAGCATCCCCTTTCGGATGGTGTTTGCATGAGTCAATATCAAGGTGAACGGAGAGAGTGTTTATAGTAAGTGGGTGAAGGGTGTGTGTCAATATGTCCTGCGNTTCGGATGGTGTTTGCATGAGTCAATATCAAGGTGAACGGAGAGAGTGTTTATAGTAAGTGGGTGAAGGGTGTGTGTCAATATGTCCTGCGGTCTCCTTCATTGGTTCGCACCGTGAGATATTCTTACATTCCCTCGTGGTGCTTTGGGAGCGTCCCCCATCGGATGGGTTTTGCGAAGTTGGTCAAGGGTCACTTTAGTTTTTATCTCAATCAAATTTTTTCCCTTCAGATTGGTTGCTTAGGGCAGAACTCTAAGGCCTAAAATGACAGGTCACACTTATGGGAAATTGTTAAGCAAGTTAATGATTTCTTGACCAAATCAATGATGGCCAGTCGTTATAGGAGCAAAAGTTGTTCAAGTATTAATGGCTAGTTGAGAATATCTCAATTCAAAAGAGAGATAAATTGACTACCCTTTGGTGGCATTTGTCTTAAACCTTTGAAGCGTCATTGCGAAACTAGATGTCACACGTGGTTCATTCAATTTTGCTAAACCGTATTGGATGTTGTTTTTTCAACGAGTATTTGCTAAAACCTAATGTAGGTTAATGTGTTTGTTTTTTCAGCAACATGAATGATTTTCCGTTAGTTGCCTCTAATTTGATCAATTACATACAATGGAAAGAGTCTCTTGAAACATATTTCATGGTAAACGACCTCGAGTTTGTCATGGTTGAGGAGTGTCATCAAGTTCTGACCCATGATGCACAGCAAAATGTTTGTAATGCATATAAGGTGTGGATGAAGGCTAACTTGTTGACCCGACTTCACATTTTGGCTAACATACTTGATGCATTGGCCAATAGGGTTGAGAACATGGTCATTGCACATGAGATCATGGACTCATTGCAAGAATCGTTTGAACGTTAGTTCTTACTTTTTGAGCACAAAAGGATGGATAACAAAGAAACCAATAGTATCAGTTCCCAAGATAACCTTCAATTAGAGAAAACAAGTGTTGTTGACTCTTATGAAGTTCATCGACGAGAAGTGTGCTCTAAAATGGAACTTGGAGTTTATTTAGGTTCTGATACTGATCCCACTACTCTTCAGAAGAGGAAGAAGTCTAAAGACAGTAAATGTGATTTATTTGTCTTGGAGACGTATTTGATAGAGAATGATGATTCTGCTTGGATCCTTAATTTAGGTGCTACTAATCACGTTAGTTCTTCTTACCAAAGATTTAGTTCCTGGCAAACGTTGCAAAATGAGAGTTGACTCTTCGAGTCAGCACTAGTAAGGTTGTTTTAGCTGTTGTTGTAGACGGGCTGAAGTTATTTTAGGACAAGAAACGTTATCTGTTACTGGATAATGTTTTTGTAGTTGCTCATATCAAGAGGAACTTAATCTCGATTTCTTGTCTCATTGAACAAGGCTATACCATCTTCTTTTCTGAGAGTAAAATGTTTATTTTTAAAAATGGTATGGAGATTGGGTTTGGTTCAATGGAAAATAACTTATATGTACTAAGTTCATTAGTTATAAAAGCCTTGCTTAATAATGAAATGTTCAGTATGATGACAACTGCAAAAAGACCAAAGGTTTCTCTTAAGAAAAACGCCCATCGTTGGCATCTAAGGTTAGGTCACATCAACCTCAATATGATTGAGTAGCTAGTGGAATGTGGACTTCTAAAGAGTTTAGAAGAAAACTTCTTGCCGGTATGTGAATCATGCCTTGAAGACAAGATAACCAAACGTCCTTTTACTAGAAAAGTTTATAGAGCCAAGGAAACCTTGGAGTTTATACATTCAAACCTCTGTGGTCTGATGATTGTTCGAGCTCGAGGTGGATATGAATATTTCATCTTTTTCATAGATGATTATTCAAGATACAGGTATCTATACCTAATGCAATGTAAGTCTGAAGCCCTTGACAAGTTTAAGGAGTATAAGGTTGATGTTGAAAACTTGTTAGGTAAGAAGATAAAAAACACTATGATCTGATCGTGGTGAAGAGTATATGGACCTCAAATTCCAGAACTATATAATAGAACATGGAATCACGTCCCAACTCTCGGCCCCAGTTACACCTCAGCAGAATGGTGTATTAAAAAAAAGAAACAGAACTCTGTTAGACATGGTTTGATCTATGATGAGTTATGTTCATCTTCCATACTCGTTTTGGGGATTTGTAGTGGAGACTGCATGTTACATTTTGAACAATATTCCCTCGAAAAGGTTTATGAAACATCTTTTGAGCTGTGGAGAGGCGGTAAAGGTAGTTTACGCTACTTCAGGATTTGGGGATGTATGGCCCACGTGTTTATGGCTAACCCAAAGAAGTTGGAACCGCGTTCAAAAGTTTGCCTTTTTGTAGGATACCCCAGGGAAATTAAGGGTGGATACTTCTATGATCCGAGTAAAAATAAGGTGTTTGTGTCGACAAATGCTATCTTCTTGGAAGAATACCACATCAGGGATCATAAACCACAAAGCAAGCTTATTTTACATGAGATTTCTAGTGAAATTACTGAGGATTCAACAAGAGTTGTTGAACAGACTGATAGATCAATAAAAGTTGCTGATGTCGGTCCATCTAGTCAACCATCTCAAAAGTTGAGACTGCCTCGACGTAGTGGGAGGGTTGCGAACCCACCGGAACGCTACATGGGTTTGACTGAAGCCCAAAACATCATGTCTGATGATGAGGTCAATGATCCATTGTCTTATAAGCAAGAAATGGAGGATGTTGACAAAGATGAGTGGATTAAAACCATGAACCAGGAAATGGAGCCTATGTACTTCAATAATGTCTGGGAACTTGTGGATCTGCCTGATGGAGCAAAACCTATAGGCTGTAAGTGGATCTACAAGCGAAAACGAGGTGTAAATGGAAAAATGTGGACCTTTAAGGCTAGACTTGTGGCAAAAGGTTATACCCAGGATGAGGGAGTAGATTATGAGGAAACTTTCTCACCTGTTGTCATGTTGAAGTCTATCAGGATACTCCTGTCCATAGCCACATTTTATGATTATGAGATATGGAAAATGGACATCAAGACTACCTTTCTTAATGGTAATCTTGAGAAGACCATCTACATTGCTCAATTAGAGTGGCTCATTATTCCAGATCAAGAGCAAAGAGTTTGCAAGCTTAATAGGTCCATTTATGGGCTGAAAAAAGCATCTAGATCATGGAATATTAGATTTGACAGTACGATCAAATCGTTTGGCTTTAATCAGAATGTTGATGAGCCTTGTGTTTACAAGAAAATCATCAACAACTCAATAGCTTTCCTGGTACTGTATGTGGATGATATCTTACTTATTGGGAATGATGTAGGCTTTCTGACTGACATTAAAAAGTGGCTAGCCGCCCAATTCCAAATGAAATATTTAGGAGAGGTGCATTATGTTCTAGGGATCCAGATTATTCGGGATCGTAAGAACAAGAGGTTGGTCTTGTCTCAAACATCGTACATTGATCAAATTTTGATCAGGTACAGGATGCAGAATTCCAAGAGGGGTTTATTACCCTTCAGGCATGGAATTGTTTTGTTTAAGGATCAATGTCCTAAGACACCTCAAGAGGTTGAAGAGATGAGACGGATTCTCTATGCTTTGGCCGTTGGAAGCTTAATGTATGCAATGTTATGTACTAGACTTGACATTTTCTATGCAGTAAGGATTGTCAGTCATTATCAGTCCAATCCAGGATTAGATCACTGGACAACAGTCAAAACGATCCTCAAGTATCTTTGGAGAACAAGGGACTACATGCTCGTATATGAAGATAAGGATTTGATCATTATAGGATACACAGACTCTGACTTTCAGACTGATAGAGATTCTCGGAAATCGACATTAGAGTCAGTGTTCACTCTAAATGGAGGGGCTATAGTTTGATGAAACATCAAGTAAGGATGCATCGCAGACTCCACTATGGAAGCCGAATACATAGTCGCTTGTGAAGCTGCTAAAGAGGCTATTTGGCTTAGGAAGTTCCTTACGAATTTGGAAGTTATTCCAAATATGTCTTTGCCGATCACTCTCTATTGTGATAACAGCGGAGTTATGGAAAATTCAAAGGAACCTCGGAGTCATTGTAGAGGCAAGTATATCGAATGGAAATATCATTTGATCAGGAAGATTGTGCATCGCGGTAATGTGATAGTCACGAAGATTGCGTTGGAGCACAACGTTGCTGATCCGTATACAAAGGCCCTCACAGCTAAAGTGTTTGAGGGTCATCTGAAGAGTCTGAGTCTATGGGACATGCAGCATTTTGTCTAGGGCAAGTGGGAGATGATACTGGGGTATAGAGTATGCCCAAGTTTATTGTATATTGTACTTGTTTTTCATGTATTGTACATTAGTCTCCTGGGCATTAGGACAAGTAGGAGATTGTTAGGAATGGTTTCACAATTCTCCCGGAGTCTCGTAGTTTGTAAATATTGTACATATTCTTATATATAAAATAAGAGTTATTTTATTTGCATTTACTCATATCCAATAAACAAAGATCTATGGTTATTTTATGTAAACTTAAGCATGTATATGAGATATACAAGCGAATCATGCCTTAAGTAATAACCTAAAAGGTCTGTAGTATAAGGATAAAGGAGGGATACCTTATCCTGGTGACACTACGGATACGACTACTTTGTAGAGGTTTACAAGTGTTGTGAACTACTACAGATGGTCTGATCCTGACCATTTATGTGGAGATATGCGAGCGGTGGTGTCAAAGAGTTTGTATAAGACCGGAGCACGAAATGATTCATCTCTTTATATAATGCTGTTGATAACTGAGACTTACATCTCACTAAAACAACCACAAGTGACATGACCTTAATACTGAGTGTTTTGGGAACTCCTGCCTATAAGGGCGGTCCTTTGATTAGTATGGGTGAGAGTGGCCAGATTGGTAACTCAACATGCCTACCTTTTTAAGGATTTGTCTGATTGGGGAGCTGGAAACTCAGTTACACAAGATGGAATTCACTCCATCCCGAAGCAGGGGTAAGTAGATAGATTGCTCCCTTAAGGGCTAATTCCAGGTCTTGAACATAGTGGTCACATCCTCTCTTTGGAAGAGAGGACCCAGTCATAGCAGGACTATGACTTATTGTTCATTAAAGGAATCAGTGGTACTTAAGGAGTTAGATGTAACTACAGGGGCAAAACGGTAAATTGACCCAACTGTACTTACGAGTGATTTATGAAGGGTTATCGCATTGTTGATTGGTCATATGGATACTGAAATATATCAATAGTGCGAAGAGTGTAGTTGTCGGTCTTTAGTGGAATGGCCGACAGTTGTCGGTCTTTAGTGGAGTGCCCAGCAGTTAACAGATGGTGGATCTCATGATTAAAGAGTTTAGTCAGTTATTCACGTAATGTTGGAGCTTCAAGCTACAGGTCCATGAGGTCAGCTTGGTAGCTCAATGGATTCAAGTTGAAAATCAAATTTTAGGTTAGTTTGAAGTGTTCAAATTAACAAGAGAAAATTCCATTATATGTGATATAATTGATATGATGTATTAGATACATTAATTGGAGGAATTAATATAAATTTGATTTATATTAAGTACCATAAAATAGAAAAAGAACTGTGATTTATATGTTTCATATGATGAAATATTAAAATTATAGGTTATAAATATAATCTATTAAGTATAGGGATGTACATGGTTCGGGTTGGACCGGGTTGGAAGAATTTTATGGACCAACCCAAAAATTCGAGTTGGCTAATAATGAACCTTATTAACTCATTTTTGGAGGGTCAACCCAACCCAAAATTTCCAGGTTGGGTCACCGGTTTGGAGAGGACGATGGGACGGAGGGACAGCGACGGAGTCTTCAGAGTTCAGAGAGGACAGATGAGGGACGGCGGTGAAGTCTTGAGTTCGGAGAGGACAGACGAGGGACGATGGACAACAGGACGACGAGGGATGGCGGCAGAGTCTTTGGAGTTTGAAAAGGAGAGGACATACGATCTGATCGCTAGGGAGGGTTCCGTTGGAGTTTGACAGGACGACGAGGCTTCGAGCCTGTCTCTTATACACATCTAGATGTGTATAAGAGACAGGGCTTCCATTTTCTAAACGATCGAGTACATCGTCTATACGATAAACAGTCTTCATCTCTCACTTACTCAATCATCTACTCGATCGTATATCTCATGTCTTCCTCAATCCAAGATCATATAGAGCCCACAACTCCTAGATTCTCACACCAAGAATACCAAGGTAACACTTGTGGTGGTGTTCTAACTCAGTTCAAGGATCGAGAGGGACCTGTCTCTTATACACATCTAGATGTGTATAAGAGACAGGTCTAATACTTATTGACCTGAGACCCGACCCGAAATTTACATTTTTTATAACTTTTAACCCAACCCAACCCAAAAAAAAATCTAACCCAACCCAACCCTTACGGTTTGGGTTAGGTAGTCCGGGTTGGTCGGGTTATCGATTTTTTTAACACTCATAATTAATTATATGATAATTAATTTTTTTTCTCTAATAACCATTTTGAGTAGGAGGTTATTGGAAGTTTTATGGTAATCGTGAGATAAAAAGAAAATTATTTTCAAAAATTAGAGGTTGATTCACTCGGAAGAATCTGACGAAAAAGGCTAATCAAGTAAAAAGTGTTTTTACTAAGCAATAGTCGTTGAAAGCATACATGATCGAGCTAAGAGTAGAGTATACAATAGTTACTCGTTGATCATTGCTACATGATGGAGTAACAAAGTCTATACGATAGGCTTCCATTTTCTAAACGATCGAGTACATCGTCTATACGATAAACAGTCTTCATCTCTCACTTACTCAATCATCTACTCGATCGTATATCTCATGTCTTCCTCAATCCAAGATCATATAGAGCCCACAACTCCTAGATTCTCACACCAAGAATACCAAGGTAACACTTGTGGTGGTGTTCTAACTCAGTTCAAGGATCGAGTGGGACTCGATTGGGTGACGTTCATTGAGGTCGTGTTCTGTTCGTTGCGTTCGAGTGTTGCTTTGGACGTATTGGAGACTGATCGAGGGATACTTAAAGAATGGTTCTTCAAAGGTACGCATACTCTATCCCTTGTATCTTCTTGCAGCATGCTGTAATTTCTGTTTATGCATAATATGTATATTTCCAGTTAGATTGTGATTGTTCTGTTCATTCTGAATGGGATTTGGAACAATCCACTTCCCTGCTCAAAGGATCTCTTTTTTTATTTCCTTCAAATGCGCTGTTAATTAGTTATATCCAATGGACATAGAAATATATTTTGTAAAACTCGAACCCTACTTTTCTTATCTAAGAATGTAAGCTATGTAAATGCTACCCAAGTGGGTGATAATGAAGTTATGGCTTGGTGTGGGTGTTAAATCTAAACCCTACTTTCCCTATTTAAATATGTTTATTGTTGAGATTAGTAAAATGAGGGGGTTTAATATTTAAGTTAGTATGGAATTTTAGGAAAATGGGTAAAGGATAAGGAAATGAAGAAGGAAAATGCTTAAATATGGAAAACTTGGCTCTCGGGTGTTTAATAAGTTAGCCTTGCAAGAAAAAATTTTGGCTAAGTGTTGCCCGTGAAAATGGTGGTTGAGCATCGAGTAAACACTAAGCAAGCATCGAGTAAGCACTAGGTAGGCATCAAGTAAATGCCATCGTGCATCGAATATGTATAATCGAGGAAGGATCGTGCATCGAGTAAGTCATCAAGTATTGAGTTTTCCATCGAGTATGCCGTCATGCATCGAGTAAGTCATCAAGCATCAAGTTTTTCATCGAGTAATTACCAAAATACCATCGAGCATCAAGTTTACCATCGAGTATTCCATCTAGCATCGAGTTTTCCATCGAGTAATTACCAAAATACTATCGAATATTACATCGAGCATCGAGTTTTGCATGAGCGATCAACTTTAAGCACTAATTAATCCAGATAATTGGCTTAATCTTGGGCCATAAGCCATTAGTGGACGAGGTGGCATGATAGGATTTCATGCAAGTTTGTGGCTGGCAGTATAAAAGAAAAGATGAACTTTAAGAGACCATTTTGGACAATTCCTCCGTGCAAATTGAGTGATCATTGTTTCATTGGAAAGCTGTGTGGGTCTAATTTATGAGGCCGAGCCACTAGAAGGAAATCTCGCTGGAAGAAGGCCAGAGATGGAAAAAAGTGACAAAGGGTTTAGTTCTTGGGAGAATCTGGGCCAATGATGAATAATTGAAGCTCCAGGTCGAACCACATGGAGTTTTACGCTGAAATTTTGAAGCTCTAGATCAAACCACGAGGAGTTTTATGCTAAAATTTTGAGGTAATGTTTTTAACACAATTTTAAGCAAGTTTGTAAAAGGAATTTTCTTAAGATAAGTTTTGGATTTCGAGTTATTTACATTAGAAACTGAATATGGAATTTGTTGAAAAAGCAGGCAATTGCTTGGTAAGAACAAGCAAGTAGCTTGATAGAAGGTGTGCCGCGGATGTGAGTTTGACACCTCAAAAATCCTACCAAGTGTTGGGTGTGGGCATTAGGAAGGAGACGATCATTTGAAGTTTAAGACCTTTAAATTTGACTAAGACCCGACACCCTAAGGTGAGTTATGAAGAGTTAAATGCGAAAGGAATAAATGTGAGTTTGGTTTAAAAGAGTAGTCTCAAAAGGGAGACCAATGTAGTAGCAACGCCAATTGTTGAAGCCTACAAAGTTTGTGGAAGGATAAGCCAAGACCCATGAGTGACTAAGTGTTTTTAATGTTTTATGCTTTAAAATTCCATGTGTTTTAAATGTTTCTCATGCTAAGTTTTACATGTTTTCAAGCAACTAAAGTTTATACTCAAGAAGTATGATAATGCATAGCATTTCCTAAGTATGATTTCCTAAATATGTTATCTATGCTCTAACGCATGCCAATGTATTATGAGATAGTTTACTTGAATAAAGTTAAATGTTTTCCAATAGTTGAAGCATGCAGTGTGTTTGAAGCAAGGGTTTTACAATGTTTTATGTTATGCTTAAAAGCTTTATTTATCAAAGTTTCTAAGAACTATAGTGGGCCAGATACTAAAGGTAGGAAAGGTATCCAAGTAATGTACCTAAGGTATTGATGGTACATAGCAAACTCCACGTGCACATAGGTAGTTCAGTATGAGAGGCTGAAGGGTCTCCTAGCCACAATTCAGTATTAAGAGATCGAAGTATGGGTCTGTCTTGGCCATAGCATGACGTTGGAAACTTGAGCGATGAATGTTCGTTCTCAACTAAGGTTCAGATAGTTTAAAGAATGATGTTATTTTTATGCTTCATGTTTTAAGAAAGTTGATGAATTTATAGTTAAACTATACATGTTTTATATGAATGTTTAAGCATGAAATTTTATGTTTTCTTTAAGTCACTCACTGAGCAACCAGCTCACCATGTTCTTAAAATGTTTTTCCATCCCAAGTAGCAGTCGGATTTCCAGAGGTTGGTCCTACTACTGCTCTGCCACTTGAAGACCTAGTAGAAGGAAGAAAACCTAGGTTGTGATGTATGTATATAATGTACACATGTATAGGGAGTGTGAGCAGGGACTAGTAAATGTGGTTTGGGACCCACTGTATCTGATATTGTGTTGTTTTGTCGATTGTGTGTTTTGTATGTTAAACTCTAAGGTTGTAAATATGTTGCACTTGCTAGTTCTGTTATAAAATATTGTTGCTATTAAGCCATAAATGCATATCAAGGTTTTAAAGCAGGTTATATATATAAGTTAGGCAGTAAATGTCGACGAGGGGGTTGGTAACTATTGCTATCACATCTCTTTACAGGTTAAAAGGGTAATCTGGGAAAAGGTGTGACATATTTATAGTTTGAAGAGTGCAGTTGTCGGTCTTTAGTGGAGTGACCGACAGTTAATGAAAGTTGATTACTTTAATTAAAGAATTTAATTAATTAATCAGGTATCATTGGAGCCTCAATCTATAGGTCCATAAGGTCCCCTTATTAGCTCAATAAAAACTAATGAGAATCAAATTAATTTTAGTTTAATTTGAATTGTTCAAATTAGTTAAAAGGAATTAATTGTATAAGATACAATTAATAAAATATATATTGATACATTATATAAATCAATGAGAGAGATAAGTATTTTGAATATGATTCAAATATTTACTACATGAATGAGATTCATATAAAAACTGTATGTTAAATTAATGTGAATATGATTTATAGTAAATCTGTTTTATGAGAGAAATAAATATTTGAATATGAATCCAATATTAATTATATGCATATGATTCATATAAAAACTATATGTTGAAATTAATGTAAATATGATTCATTAAATCTATATAGTTTTATAAGAAAAATAAGTATATGAATATGATTCAAATATTAATTATATGGATATGATTCATAAGGAAACTATATTTTAAATTAATGTGAATATCATTCATATTGAAACTATATAATTTGATGAGAGAGGTTGTTATTTGAATGTGATTCAAATATTAGTTTATTTGAATGTGATTTATATAAAAACTACAGATTATATTATATGTGATATAACATATAGTTTAATATTTATATATATTAATCTAATATATATATAATTCAAATTCAAATTATTTGAATTTTGAATTTTAAAATTAAAAAAGAGAGGGAGATATTTTGATAACTCCCTTAACCCCCTCAACCTCTCAAATATGTGAAAACACAAGAGACAAAGAGATAAGGTTCTTAATCATCTTCTTCATACCTCTCCATCTCTCTGTGTTTTTTTTTTTTTTTCTCTCAACAAGATCTCAAAAGAAAATTCATCTCCCTTTAATTTTTTACCAAATTTAAATGCAGGCCCATGAAATTTTCTGTGGTACTCACCTTGAGACTAACAAGGAAGATTTTGGAGTGGTGTCCCCATTCTTGTTGATGTCTTCATGGTGTTGAGTTCGAAAGATCAAGAGGAGATTTGTTCGTGATTTTGCTATGGAGAGAAAGCGAGAAAGCAATGTTTTTCAAGGGTGAGTTTCGAATTCTCTAATTCCTATCAGAAATTCACAGTATAATAGTATGCTTAGTTAATTATGTTTATCATGTTTCGGCCACTCTGTAACTTGATGTTCTATAGAACAAACTCTAGACACAGCAATAGTCAATTGCTTCCACTTTAGGGTATTAAAAAACCTTCAAATGTTACCAGGATAAGACACTGAATCTTATCCATATACTATAGTCCTTTCAGGTTATTTCTTGAATACGATCTATTTGTACGTCTATTACATATTATTCAAGTTGCATTAAATAACCTTGGATCTTAAGTTTATTCGATTTTGAATTATGTAAATCACAGAATACTTTATTCATAAAATAAAAACTTTATTTATGTATAAAAAAAATATTGATTATAAATTTACACAGGCAATAAGATTTAGGACATAAATCCTAACACTTTGGTCACATAGACTTTTCCAATAAGGTCCAATGACTATCTTGTGTTAAAGGTAAGATATTTTAACAAATAAAGTAGTTTATCTCTAACCTTTAGAGAATTACATGTAATAGTCATTAAATTGATGATAGTCAATTTTATTTGCCAAAAACAAGTATCTTTCAAGTTTCAAGGATTCTTTAATCCTGAATATCTCTAAAGAAAAGTGTTTGTCTTTCTTTCAGGATTCTTTAATCCTAAATATCTCAATATTATTCAAATATGTTATTTCAACATACATAAAATTGTATTTATTTAATGTTGAATATATTTTCAAACAAATTTTCAAAACTTACTTTATTACTAAAAACATTCATATACTATGAATTAATTAGCAATAAAGTTAGGGGAAATTAAAATTTTCACTTGGCGATAAAAACATCATTTTCAACATAATTAAGTAATGGCATCTTAATGAATCCCATGACTTAATGTAAGATGAGCCTCCTAGTGCCAAATTTGTAGAAGTTATTCTACACAATTAAGTATTTTTCAAGAAATACAATTCAATTGTGTAAAACCCAAACCTTACTTTCCCTTTTTAAATATGTTTATTGTTGAGTTTATTAAAGTAAAGGGGTTAAATATTTAAGTTTGATTTGAATTGTGGGAAATGGGTAAAGGATAAGTTTTGAAGAAAGTATGGGAAACTTGGCTCTTGGGTACTTATTAAAATAGCCTTGCAAAAAGAAATTTTGACTAAGTGTTGGTCGTGAAAAATGGTGGCTAAGCATCGAGTAAGCACAAGACAAGCATCGAATAAATGCCATCGAGCATCGAGTATGTGTGATCGAGAAAAAATTGTGCATCGAGTATGTGCGATCGAGGAAGGATCGTGCATCGAGCATCGAGTTTTTCCTTCCAGTATTCTCCATAATTCCATTAAATTTTATATCGAGTAATTACCAAATTACCATCGAGTTTTCCATCGAGTATCGAGTTTTGCTCGAAGCATTCGACTTTAAACTTGTTTTTTTAATCCAAACATATGGCTTAATATGGGTCCTTAATCTCCACTAGTGGGTGAAGTGGCTTAAGGAGATTTCATGCAAAAGGTTGGGCAGTGGTATAAAAAGAAAATGAACTTCAAGAGCTCGATTTGGATGATTCCTTTAGGTAAATCAAGTGATCTTGGTACTGTTGAAAATCTCTGTGAGTCTAGTTTCTGAAGCCGAGCTACTAGAAGGAAGTCTCGCTGGAAGAAGGCTGGAGAAGGAAGGAAGTGGTGAAGGGTTTCGTTTTCAGGCATTTCCAGGCCTTTGACGAAGAATTTTAGATCTAGGCCGAACCATATGAAATTTCAAGCTGAAAATTTAAGGTAATATTGTTATCACTATTTTAAGTATGTTTGTAGAAGGAACTTTTACAAGATAAGATCCGGGGTTTGAATTACATATTTTGGAATTTAAACCTAGGGCCATTGAGGAAGATTTAAATCCTCATATCAAACCACAAGGATTTTTATGCAAAATATTTGAGGTAACGTTGGTAACACAGTTCTAAGCATGTTTGAAAAAGGAATTTTCTTAAGATGAGTTCTGATTTTTGAGTTATTGACATTAGAAGCTGAATCTAGAATTTATTGGACGAACAAGCAATTACTTGCTAAATGTGAGTTTGACACCCCAAAAATCCTACTAAGTATTGGCTGTGGGCATTAGAAAGGAGGCAACCAGCTGAAGTTTAAGTCCTTTTAAATTCGACTAAGTACCCGAAGCCCTAAGGTAAGTTACGGAGAATTGAAAGTGAAATGAATAAATGTGAGCTTGGTTTAAAAAGAGTAGTCTCAAAAGGGAGACCAAGGTAGTAGCTAAATTTTTATTCTTATGTGTAGGAGCAACGTCCATTGGGAAAGTCTACCAAACCTAAGAAAACAAGCTTAAAGATCTGTGAGTGACTAAATGTCTTCAAAACTTTATATATAAAAGTTCATGTGTTCCAAATGAATTTCACGCTAAGGTTTATGTGTTTTCCAAGCAACTAAAGTTTATACCTATTATTTTAAAGATTTCATAGAATTTCTTAAGTATGATGTTTCAAGCTATTTAAATAAGTTCTACTAGTTCTAGCGCATGTCAAGACTGAATGTTAAATTATTGTAAAAGCTAAATATTTATATTTCGTGAAGCATGCGTGTTGAAATGTGACAATACTCTTATGGTGAAAGCTAGGTAAATGCTATGTCTAAAACTTTATTTACACATGTTTTCTACGAATGGTACGATTCTAGTAAGTTGGATGCCAAAGGTATAGAAGGTATTCGAGGAAGTACCTATGGTGTTGACGGTACTTAGTATACTCCACATGCACATAGGTAGTTCAGTATGAGAGGCCAAAGTATGGGTCTCCTAGCCATAGTTCATTATAATGAGCCCGAAGTATGGGTCTCATGGCCATGAATGGACGTTGGGAGCTTGAGCTACAAATACTCGTTCTCAACTAAGGTTTGATAATATGCACGAATTATGATGTTATGTTTAATGTATGTTTCTACGAAAGTTGCTTGAGACTAATTTTAGCATGTTTACATGTTTAATATGTGTATGAAAGGCATGAGATGAACTATTTTTCTATAAGTCACTTACTGGGAAACCAGCTCACCGTTTTCCAATGTTTTTTTTTCCCAGGTCAGATTCTCCAAGGTTGAACCCGTTGTTGCTTGCCACTCAAGACTCGACTAGGAAGGAGGAAGCTTAGGTTAAAGCTTGTAATTAATGTACACATGTTTGTGAGAGGAGTCAGGGACTAGTGAATTAGTTTTTGGGACCTTTGTATCTGTTTTGTGTGTTTGTTGGATGTATGTTTTGTTTGTCACTTCTGAGGTTATAAGTAAGTTTCTTTTGTTGGTTCAAGTTATAGATTATTGTGCCACTAAGTCATAATTGCATAACAGGGCTTTAAGCAAGTTTGTAGTTAAGTCAAGCAGTAAGTGCTGGCGAGTAGGTCAGTAACTATTGCTGTCATATCCCCTTACAAGTTAAGAGGGTAATCTAGGAGGGGGTGTGACAAATTGTACTGAAGAAAACTCAGATAGTGAAACCACATTATCTATCTAGGTGCAAATCTTTTTTCTCCACCAAGAACTTAGTAAATCAAATTTATCTATATTCTTATTTTCTTTCTTTTTGAGGTATTTCTAAAAAATTCCTCATAGTGCGACTTCCGGAGCTAATTTGAAATATTTTCCTTATTAGCTTTAGTCACAGAAGTCATATTTTCTTGAACTATTACAATATTCAACTTTTGAGAGTATTTAGATAAATATCAAAATTTCAACTTATATTGACTTCAACATCTTATATTATTGCCTGATTCTTTATCCTCTAAGTTTGACATCTAGTATGTCTATTTAGAAGATAAATATAAGTTCTCTAACAATTATGATTCATCAATCACATTATACATGAACAAATCATGAATTGACAACAGAATATTGGGAATATTTCTCAATTCAAAGACAAATTTATAACACTATTATATAGTGTTGACATTATTTTCCAAGTAGTATATTTATCAATTTTGATTTATTTTTGTGACACAAAAATTAAAGACGTGAGAGAAGCAGACATAATATTGAAATACATAATCTATGTTATTTGACTATATGCAATCAATTATCCATTCAAGTTCAGCATTGAAATTAGAAATGAATCTTATAGATATAATATGAATCATATTCATATCAATTTAATATTTCTAATGCTATGATACTAAAATGATTTATAACAAGTGCCACCGAAGGGTGATCCCACGAGATTGAGACAATCTCAACCAATCATTACACTAGAATAACTCTTATTCTTATAATGATTAGTTACCATTTATTTGGTCAAAAACCCATTAAATTACTTATTCATTTCCTGTAAGTGTGACCCTTCATTTTAGATCCTCTAGTTCTGCCCCAATAAACCTACAAAAGGGAAGGACAATAATGATGCAAAAACTATAGTGACGCTATCTATTCCTGGAGTTTACCCTAATATTGACACCATGCAAACACTTCCGAAGGTTGGCCGCGCCCAGGGTGACACGAGGCTGAGCATTGAAGTCTCATGTGTCCACCAATGAAGGAGACCGTAGGATATGTTGACACATGTCCTTCTCCCACTTACTATAAATACTTTCTACATTCACCTTGATATTGATCTATGCGAACATCTTTTGAAGGGAGGTCATGCCTAGAATGACACGAGGTCGAGCATGCATCTCATGGTTTGAATTTATCCGGAGAGTGTAGAAGAAAAATGACATATCATATACATCTTTTTCTTCCTCTAAGTATTTTAAAGATGGTTCAAAATTTAGGTAAATTAGGCTAATATATTTATCTAAATGAATTTATTTTCCCAATATAACACTTATATTGGATAGTTATACTATAATATTTCAATTTATTAAAGATTTTAATTAAAAAAATACATTATTGCATGCTTAATAAAATATTGACTAATTCAACCCCCAAGTCGGTTCCCAAGTAGTGGAGTTCCCTTACGGTCAACTTAAATACCTCAATCCTAGCTAGAACCTTCCTAGGCAGGGTTTCCTTATAGACAATATTTTATTATTAATTTTTTATTTTTTCATTTTAATCCTAATTAAAATAAAATATAAATATAATTTTTTTATTTCTAGTCATATTAGAAAATTGTAACATAAAGTTTATTTAACCAAATTTTAAACCTTTAAAAAAATTTTAATTAAAACTTTATGTCAGCATGCAATTTTATTAAAGGTTCTAAACATTAAATATTTTATATAACACTTATATCTAAATTAATGGAAAAAAAATCTTATAACATGCATCTAATGATATTATTAATATAACGATAATATTTTTTATTAATTGATGTCATATTACATGCATCATGTTTTTTATTTAATTAATACAACTCTTATATTAATATCAGTGAATACTATATAATAAATACTTTTTAATCATATATTAAAATTATATAATATAACTCTTATATTATAAACATGCAAACTATATAGTAAAGTCATGTATATACATATTTTAAGAATTAATCTAAACTTTAAATATAACATTTATATTTAAATATGATGCATGATTATGCATTTTCATTCATTAATATAACTCTTATATTAATATTAATGAAAAATAAAACATGTTATCATATAATATAACACTTTTATTTCAATATAATGTTTGACATGCTTAACCTATGATGTGATTTAAACTATATGGTATACTTTATGTAAGATATAATTAATTCTAATTTAAGCACACATCATAATGCATATATTAAACTAAACAGCAATACGATTTTTGGCATCCTAATAAAATTAATTAAATCAATATAATCAAATTATATTAATTTAATTAATAAAAAAATTACAATAATTTAAATAATACAAAATTGCCTCTCTTCACGATCTTCATGCATGCACGCGTGGCAGCAACACATCTTCGGCTGTCGGAGCATCGCGGGGCTGCTTCCTTTGAATCATAGCGCAGTGCTACGTTGCGGCACAACGCAGCTGCATTAGGTAGGAGCGTTGCGGCAGAAGAACTGCTTCAGTCTATCGTTTTTTGCAGTTTTTCCTCTAGTTTTTGGTCCTCTTCGACAACAACTCCTTGCCTCGATCGATGCGGACTTTATAGACTCAATTTATAAAATTAAATGTCCAAAACAATCGACTCTTACATTGATCAAATCAACATAATTTGGTAAATCTAATGCCAAAAATTGAAAAACATCTATTTTGCAAAATCCACATTCAAAATGTAATAAATTACCTATCATATTATTATATGTTAAAATTCGAAATTAGGGTTTTGAATTTGAAATGTTCAAATTCAATTAGGGTTTATTTAATTGTATTTGATACAATTAAAATGTTTAATTTTGTTGAAATTAAACGAAATTTGAGAGCTCAAAAATATTTAAATAATGATTTAAATATTTGATGAGGTGAAATATAATATTTGATATTTGATATTAAATTAAATTAATTAAATTAGTTTAATTAATTATCCAATTTAATGAAATTCAATTTTGAAATTTCTGTTCAAAATTGACAATTTGATTAATTGAAATTTTAGATTTTTTTAAAAAAAATCAAAATGATAAAACTTAATTTAAAAATTGAATTTGAAGAATCAATTTTAATTAAGTTTATTTAAATCAAATTTTATTTTAGAAAAAAATTGGATTAAAGATTAGAAAGTGGGAAAATTCAATGTTGGGGTAAGTAGATAAATTGCTCCCAATGGGAAAAGAGTGAATTCCTTCTTGTGTAGCTATGTTTCCAGCTCCCAAATCAAACGAATTCTTGAATGGTAGACTTGTTGAGTCGATGAACTGGCCACTCTCACCCATACAAATCAAATGACCGCCTTCATAGGCAGGAGTTCATAACTCACTCAGGATTCAGGTCATGTTATCTATGATCATCCTGGTGAAGTGTAAGTCTCTATTATGAATGGCATTATATAATGAAACTAAACATTTCGTGGTCCGGTCTTATACAAACTCCTTTGTATAGAATATACCTGCTCACATGTCTCTACATAAATGATCAGGATTAAATCATTTGTAGCACTTTACAACAATTATAACACCTACAAAGTGGGTCATACTGGTAGTATCACCAGGATAAAGTATCCAGCCTTATCCATCTACTATAGACCATTTAGGTTATCACTTAAAACATGATCCACCCGTATGTCTCTACATACATGTTTAAGCTACAAGATAACCCTGAATGTTAGTTTATTGGTTTGTGGTTAATACAATTAATTTTGAAATAAAACATCAAATATTTTATTACATATGTTTTGTACATAAAAAATACAAACTATAGGATCCTATGAGATTTATGTTGGGTTGTATGTCCTAAAACTCACAGTTTGTAAAGTTAAACATTTTCTAGTATTAATAAAGGTGTTATTCAACATTTATTCGATAAAGTTGAATTACAATTGTAAAGACTAAATCCAATAACCTAAGATCCATGACTATTATATGAATACTTGAACTTTATGTGGAGATATAAAGATGGATCAAGTTCGAGTAAATAGCCAAAATGGTCTATAGTATACGAATAAGGTTAGGTGTCTTATTCTAGTAACACTATCGGATGCGGCTCACTCTGTAGTTATTACAATATGTTGTAAAGTGCTACAAATGAAGTGATCTTGATTCGTTCATGTATTGACATGAGGAATGTGGGTGTCCTATGTAATGAGTTTGCATAAGATTGGACCAAGAATTAAGTCACTCTTACTTGATAATGATGTTTTCTATTTAAGACTGACTATTTCGCACAGATGACCTAGGTAACTCGATCTTAATCTTGAGCTAACTGTGAACTTTTGTTTATTCGGGATTATCATTAGATTTCCATCGGTAAGGGTTGGGTCAATAACGTCGGCTCAATAAGTCTCCCATTTCAAGGGTAAGACTGGGTAGATAGCTGGGGACATAGGGTGCAAGAAGGATTTCACACCTACCCGATTTAAGGATAAGAGAAAGGTTGTTCTCTTAAGTGCTGAATCCAAGTCTTGAACAATGGGCCCCACCCTCTCATTGGCCCGAGAGGGATCCAGTTTAATGATTGGATCATAAACCAATTTGTTCATTAGAGGATCGGTGGAACTTAAGGAGCAAGATGTAATTTCGAGGGTAAAACAATATTTTGGCCCAGCCGTGATTACGAACAACCTGTGAAGGGTCGACTTACTGATTATGGTTAAATCAAGTGAACACAAATATATCTATAGTGATGTGACTCGGTAGTTAACGAATATTGATTAATTCGGTCTAAAGAGTTTTAAACCAATTAATCTCAAATCGTTGGAGCTCACGATCTATAGGTCCATAAGGTCCCTCTACTAGCTCGTAAAATATGAACACCTTGGATTAGTAAACTAAATGAAGTTGAAATGATTTCAATTTGATGTGTTCAAATTGAATTTAGGGTTTTCAATTTGAAATGTTCAAATTGCAAATTAGAGTTTGAACAATTATATTCGATATAAATTAACGTTTAATTATAAGAAATTAAACAAAATTGGAGAGTTTATAATATTTAAATATTAAATACATGAATATGATTATGTTTAAAATTAGGTGTTTGATTAATTTAATATTTGATATTAAATTATTATTTAATTAATTAAATTTATTTAATTAATATCAGATTAATTTTTATTTTAATTCAATTTCAAAAATTGAATTATTGTTTTTTTTAGTTAATTTTGAATTAATTAATTAAAGATTAAAAAAATGAAAATTAAAGAGGTAGTGGATTTATCCACATTTTTATGAAGTATGAGGTGGATTCCTCTTAACTATTACTACTAGCCCACTTATAATTTGAAATGGAGGTGGCATTGACTGAAATCTTCTTGACTTGCATGAAGAAGGATGATAAAACTCTTCAATTTTTACTGATTGGAGAAGATGGTGTTGCTGGAAAAGGTTTTCTGTAGTAGTGTTCTTCTTCTCACCTGAAACCCTTACAAAATCCCTTCACAATTCACTTTAATCTTGAGTTCCGCCAGTCAAATTCAAGGCTGAGAATAGTAGATAAGATCTCTTGGTGGTTCATTGTAGATTTGAAGTTGAAATTTCGTGGAGAGCAACTTGGATTGGAGGAGTTCTTCAAAGGTAAGTTGGTTTTGAAACCCTCTTTATGTGAAATATGGTTTTCATACTATTAAAACTCAAATCAAATATAATTAGAGTATTTATTGATTCTGATTGCTTCCCTTGCATGTCTCTACATCCTATCAATTGGTATCAGAGCATGATTTAAGCACTCAGTTAATGTTAATTTGAGTTTGGTGGGTGAATTTCTATGATTGCATGTTTGAGGACTGATATGGTGTTTTAATCAACTTTGGCATTAGATTTCTTTTTTATTCCCAAGTTAAATTTTTTATTGGCTCTTGTTTGATGATCTTATATGTGTGATCTAGAGTCTATAATTTATTTGAAGTCAATAAAGTTGAAATTAGGTTGTAATCGAAGTGAGAAGCAAACGTGGTCGAGCTGCAGATTTCTGGATTGAAGCTTCTGCCCGTTAGCATCGCTACGCTGTTCATCAAGCATTGCAATGCTTCGGGTATAATGATGAATAGTGTTGCAATTCTAGGATGCAACGTCATGACGCTATTCATCCCAATCAAGAACAACGTGCATCCGTGAGCCGGTTTACATGGGAGGTAATCAGTTCAATTGGTCTGGCTTCTTCTGGTCTAGTTCAACCTGGTTTGGTCCGGTTCAACATCTTTTGAAGCTCTTGAGGTCCGGTTTGGGCAATTCATGTCCGATTTGGTCGGTTTGTGCGGTCCAGATCAGAATTGAAGTTGTTTTTGTACCTCTTTTGTAATAATTTAATTATTATTGCTTGCTTAGGATGCCAAAGTTGAACCATATCAGTGTTGTTTAAATATTTATGCATGTGATGTATGTTATATTTAAATGAAAACATGTTTGTCCATATTGTATGCCATATAGATTTAAAATCCCACCATAGGAAGCATGTTACATGCATTTGATATATGTTATAAAAGTTATAATATATAGTATGCATGTTCAGGGTTTCATTTGTTTAATATAAGTGTTATATTAAATGTTGAATGCCTTTTCTGAAAGTTATGGAGGCAAAGCATGTCTATTTTTATAAGTTGTTATAAAATTAAATTAGACATTAAAATCCATAAAGAAGATAAGTTGCACATAGGTTAAACACTTGTCTTAATAATTAAGGTCGTTATCTTATAAAACACAGTTACAAACTCAACTGGTATATAATCCTGTCTAAGGCTAGAGGTTTTTAAGTTGATGGTCTACGGAACACCTCCTACCTGGGGATTATGGCCAAATAATTGAGCTTTGTTAACCGGTTTTATAAGCGTACATGAGCGGTGTGAGGTAATAAAACGGTTTATAATCTAGACATCGTAGGTTAAAATCCATTTATAAGCATTATACTTTGATAAACCACATAGATTTAGGGTTGTTTAATTAGCCAAAATAAACCTGAGTATAAATATACCCATATAATCGGTAGAACGCTTCAGTGGGAGTTAATGATATATTGTTAGAACACTTTCGTGGGAATTTAATAACATATATGATATGTTGTTAAAACACTTCAGTGGGAGATTAATAACATATATGATATATTGCTTTTAGCTCTCCCTTAAGAGTTCACATCGAGATTCATGCTTCATTTTGTGTCACCTTGGGAGTGGCCTCCATTTGGATAGTGTTTGCATGAATCAAGATCAAGGGTAATAGGGAAAGTTGTTCACAGTAAAACCAAATATACGATGTTTTGATTTTAATTCTCACGTCCCTAAAGAATTCACACCGTGAGATTCATGCGACACTTCGTGTCACCCTAGGAGTGACCTCCATTCAAAAAGTGTTTGCATGAGTCAATATCAAGGTGAATAAGAGGAAATTTTTCATTGTAAAATCAAATATGTGATATATTGATTTCAACTCTCACGTTCCTAGAAAGTTCACACCGTGAGATTCATACGACGCTTCGTCTCACCCTCGGAGTGACCTCCATTCGGAAAGTGTTTGTATGGATCAAGATCAAGGTGAATGGGGGAAGTAGTTCATAGTAAGTGGGTGAAAGAAATGTCAACGTATCTTGCGGTCTCTTCCATTGGTTTGGACCGTGAGATTCCTATGTTGCGCCTACTGGTTAGCTTTAGGCGACCCTTGCTAGTCGTTTAAAGACGGTTGTCCCCTCAGGGGGTTGTAACATAGGATTCATAACAACTCAAACTCAAAAAATGGATAGGATTTCTTTGATCCATTCCCAACTTTGACTTTCTAATTCGGTAACATCATTGGGGCCGACCTCTAAAGTCTGAAAATAGAGGATTACACTTATAGAATTACTAAGTGTTAATAATTTATGACCGAAAACGGTAACTAAATGACTATAGGAATAAGAGTTATTCTGAAGATAGTATTTAGTCAAAAAAAATCTTGTTTTAGTGAAGAAGTATTTGACTACCCCTCGGTAACACTTATTCTAACTCACTATAGTATCATTGCAAACAAATAATGATTATGGATACATTATTAATTTTTACTAAAAATTTGATTTGGATTTAGTTGCAATTTACTAATAAGATTTTGTTTAAAATTTTAGCATGTCAAATTCTTCTATAATACTTGCTTCCGCTTTAGTTAATGGGAATAACAATTCAACATGCAAATTACTAGCAAATGATGATTCAAAACAAGTTTTAATAGAAGAATGTTCTTTATCTCCCATCTCATCTAAAGTTTTGAACTATATAGATGAGATTGCGAAAATTGAACAACAGAGTAAATACGATTTACTTGTCATTGAAACATGCTTAGTGGAATACGATAAAAAGACTTGGATAATAGATTCAGATGTTGCTAATCATATTTGTACTTTCTCTCAGGAAACAAGTTCATGCAGACAATTAACAGAAGGCGAAACAACCTTTAAAGTAGGGACTGGTGAGGTTGTTTCAGCTAAAGTAGTGGGAGATATGAAATTATTTATAGGAGATAAATAAATTTTACTTAAAAATGTTTATTACATTCCTTCTATGAAAAGGAATTTAATATCTATCTCATGTTTACTAGAACAAAATTACAAAGTTTCTTTTGAAAATAATGTAGTGTTCATTAGATCAAAAGATATCAAAATTTATTCTGCAAAACTAGAAAATAACTTGTACATGTTAAAACCGACTGAGGTAAAACTCGTTTTGAACATAGAGATGTTTAAAACAACTGAGACTCAAAATAAGAAAAGGAAAGTTTTTCCAAATTCCTATTTTTGGCACTTGAGACTTGGTCACATAAATCTCAACAGGATTGAGAGATTGGTTAAGAATGGTCATCTAACTCAATTAGAAGACAGTTCATTACCGCCATGTGAATCTTGTCTTAAGGGTAAAATGACTAAAAGATCTTTTTCTAGAAAAGGTCTTAGAGCCAAAGAACCCTTGGAGCTGGTACATTCAGACATTTGTGGTCCGATGAATGTTAAAGCTAGAGGAGGGTATGAATATTTCACCAGCTTCGTTGATGATTATTTAAGGTATGGTCATATTTACCTAATGATCATAAGTCCGAAACACTTCAAAAGTTTAAGGAATATAAGGCTGAGGTTGAGAACCAATTAGGTAAAAAACTTTGAACACTTCGATCAGATCGATATGATGAGTATATGGACTTAAAATTCTAGGACTATTTGATAAAATACAGAATCCAATCTCAATTCACAGCACCTGGCACACCACAAAAAAATGGTGTGGCAGAAAGGAGAAATAGGACCTTGTTAGACATGGTTCGTTCTATGATAAGTTATGCTAAGTTGCCAAGTTCTTTTTGGGGACATGTAGTTAAGACTACGATGTATATTTTGAACATGGTTCTTGATAACGAGCAGAAATGCACGTTATCATAGAGCTAAGTTATTAAACAATGTTGGATTGCGTTGATAAAATATGTTAAATTGCGTCCATTAAGCATAAATTCTGTAATATTGCGGTCCCATGCGTTCAGTGCATTAGAACAATTGATTTTTGTGTTTTTGTGCAGAATATACGTTAACGCAATGCAAGATTGCGATCATAGGAAATCACCGGTCGAGGCAACTTCACTGCAAGACTTTACATTGATCGTGCTCGCAAACATTTGTCCAAGAAGGATCGCCGCAACTTGGTCAGCACAACATGGTGGGCACATCTGGGTGAAAGGCCAATTAAGAGTAATGGGACAAAAAGCTGATGACAGTCGGATCCAAATTAAGTTGACAGCCGATAATGATCACAAAGTACATTCAGCTTTATCGGTGATAATCATCCGGCACATCAGTCAAGAATTAAAGCTATCCCATCTGTACAACCAGGAGAGAGAAGCCGCCTTTCAACATGGATGCTCTATAAATACCAAGTGCATTCGGTTAATCGATTGATCAGTTAACAAGTTCATCGCACATTTTGTTCATAGTTTTCTTCCATTTTTAAGGCGAAGAAAGAGAAAAGTGGTGGCACCAGAGATCGCCCAGGGCAACTTGAGAGAGAACCTTGGGGCTTAAGGGCAGAGAGTGGGCCGACTCTCCCGAGAGCGAGAATATCTTTAATGCACGAGTAGAAATAGTGTAAACGTCTGGTAGCAAGAAATTGCTACCAGGCTCTTTACTTTACTTGCATTGTTACTTGTATTTCATCTTCATATTTATTCAATGGAAGTTCTATTTCTACATCTGCTCACTCTCTTAATACGCATGAGTAGCTAAACTAGTTGAATGGGTTGAGAAGAACTAAGCTAACATGACCTAGGAAGTTCATTACTTGCGATTGTCTTGTTTTATGCTGTGCAAAATACCTTTTAGAGTTACTCGAGAGAGAGTCTAAAGAAAGAACCTAATGTCTCGAGAGAGCTAGATTAGAATCTGGACTCGAAAGAGTAAGATTAGGCTTGCATAAACAAGAGATAGGGACTTAGAGATAATCTCTGTTTGTCAACTTGCATCACATGCATCCTAGGAATAGGAATGATATTATGTGGTCGCATATTTGTGTGGATGTCATCTTGTCATCGCATGAATAGGAATAGAAGTTTATGTGTAAACCCTGTAGACTTATCACATATTTATCACATGCGTTCTAGCCTTAGAAGTCGTGGTATTCGCACCGAGAGGTGGTTTACTGTTGTATGCATGTTGCATGATCACAAGTATGAACGCATTTTAGGGAGTGTTAGCCGAAACCTTTCTCAACCCGTTCATCGCATATTCATCGCATTTCCCGTTTACCAACTCTTTTCAAACTCTGCTGCATTTTATTTATTTTTATCAACGCAATCAACAACCAAACACTTTATTTATTTTCCCGGTTACCGCAAAGTTTTCATAAAAAATTATCAACGTAAACTATTTTCACAAGTCCCAGTGTTCAACCCTGGACTTACCAGGAAACTCAGGGAAATTCACACTTGAATTCCACTGGGGAAATTTGAGTACACAATGCAATCCCATTAACGCATATCATCCATATTTCCACTTAATAAAATTTTGCATCAGTTTCCTCGAAAAGTGTTTCAAAAACACCTTACGAGTAATGGAGAGGACGTAAAGGTAGTTTACATCACTTCAGGATTTGAGGATGCCCAACACATGTATTGGTGCAAAATCTTAAGAAGTAGGAATGTCGTTAAAAGGTATGCCTATTTGTAGGTTACCTAAAAAGACAAAAGGTGGTTTCTTTTATGATCCTTAGAAAGATAAGATATTTGTATCGATAAATGCAACTTTCCTAGAGGAAGACCACATTAAAAATTATCAACCTCATAGTAGGCTAGTAATTGATGAAATGACCAGAGAAACGACAAATGCATCAATAAGAGTTGTTGATCGAGCAAGTCCACTAACAAGAGTTGTTGATGAAACTGATACTTCACCTCCTTTTCAAAAATTGAGAGTGCCTCGATGTTATGGGAGGGTTGTGCAACAGCTTGACCGGTACATGGGTTTAACTAAAACTCAAGTCATCAGATGATGGCTTAGAAGATCCATTGACTTTTAAACAAGCAATGGAAGATGTGGATAAGGACCAGTGGATTAAAGTCATAGACCTTGAAATGGAGTCTATGAACTTCAATTCAGTCTGGGATCTTGTAAATCAACCAGAATGGGTAAAACCCATTGGTTGCAATTGGATCTACAAGAGATAACGAGACCAAATTGGTAAGGTCAGACCTACAAGGCTAGGCTTGTGGCAAAAGGGTTTACCCAAAGAGAGGGGGTAGACTATGAAGAAACATTCTCTCTAGTTACCATGATAAAGTCCATTAGAATACTCTTGTCCATAGTTGCATTGTATGATTATGAAATCTGGCAAATGGATGTCAAGACAGTCTTCTTAAATGCCTATCTTGAAGAAAGTATCTATATGTCTTAACAAGAAGGGTTTATAGAATAGGACCAAGAGCAAAAAGTTTGCAAGCTTAATAGATCAATTTATGGATTAAAACAAGCGTCTCGATCCTGGAATATGAGATTTGAAACTAAGATCAAATCTTATGGCTTTGAACAAAATGTTAACGAGCTTTGTGTTTACAAGAAAATTATCAACAAAACTGTTGTTTTTCTGGTTCTGTATGTTGATGATATTCTACTTATAGAAAACGAAGAAGAATTTCTAGCTGACGTCAAAAGATGGCTTGCTACGAAATTCCAAATGAAATATTTGGGAGAAGCACAATATGTTCTTGGGATCCCAATAGTTCGGAACCACAAGAACAGAACTTTAGCATTATCTCAGGCATCTTATATAGACAAGATGTTGTCTAGATATAAAATGCAAAAGTCCAAGAAATAAATGTTGGCTGATCTAAGGAACAAAGTCCTAAGACACCTCAAGAGGTTGAGGTTATGAAATGAATTCCATATGCATCAGCAGTAGGGAGTTTAATGCATGCCATGTTGTGTACTCGTCCCGACATATACTATGCAGTTGAAATTGTCAGCAAATTTCAGTCTAATCCAGGATATGATCATTGGATTGTCGTTAAAAACATACTTAACTATCTTCGGAGAACAAGGGATTATGTGCTCGTGTATGGAACTAAGGATTTGATCCTTACAGGATACACTGATTCTGACTTCAGACCGTATTGATTCAAGGAAATCAACTATGGGGTTAGTATTAACTCTAAATGGAGGAGTAGTAGGTGAAGAAGCATCAAACAAATTTGTATTGTTGACTCCATAATGGAAGCTGAGTATGTAACTGCAAGTGAAACAACAAAAGAAACAGTATAGCTCAGAAAGTTCCTGACTGATTTGGAAGTAGTTCCAAATATGCACCTGCCAATCACCCTATATTGTGATAACAGTGGAATGGTTGCAAACTCAAAGGAACCTAGAAGCCATAAGCGTGGAAAGCACATCGAGCGAAAGTACCATCTCATCAGAAGGATTGTACATAGAAGAGACGTGATCGTCACGCAGATAGCCTCACAAGACAACTTGGCTGATCCTTTTACAAAGGCCCTCTAGACTAAAGTGTTCGAGGGTCACCTAGTAGGACTAGGACTACGAGATACTTAGAACTAGGGCAAATAGGAGAAATAATGGGTATCTGATGCCCTTGTTTATTGTATTTATTCTCTTTGTTCTCTCAATAAACTCAACATTGTATATTCACTGAAGTTTTAGTCCAAGTGGACGTTTGTTGGGTTGTATGTCTTAAAACTCGTAGTTTGTAAAGTTAAAACATTTTCGATTATTAATAAAGGTTTTATTCAACATTTATTCGATAAAGTTGAATTACAATTGTAAAGACTAAATCCAATAAACTAAGATCCATGACTATTATATGAATACTTGAACTTTATGTGGAGACATAAAGATGGATCAAGTTTGAGTGAATAGCCAAAACGGTCAATAGTATACGAATAAGGTTGGGTGCCTTATTCTGGTAACATTATCGGATGCGACCCACTCTATAGTTATTACAATTTGTTGTAAGGTGCTACAAACGAAGTGATCCTAATTCGTTCATGTATTGATATGAGGAGTGGAGGTGTCCTATGCAATAAGTTTGTGTAAGGTCGGACCAAGAAATAAGTCACTCTTACTTTATAACGTTGTTTTTTATTTAAGACTGACTATTAAACATAAATGACCTAGGTAACTCGATCCTAATCCTGAGCTAACTATGAATTCCTATTTATTCAGGATTATCCTTAAATTTGCATAGGTGAGGGTTGGCTCAACAACGCTGGCTCAATAAGCCTCCCATTTTAGGGGTAAGACTAGGTAGATAGTTGGGGACATACGGTGCAAGATGGAATTCACGCTTACCTGATTTAAGGATAGGATAAAGGTTGTTCTTTTAAGTGCTGAATTCAGGTCTTGAACAAAGGGCCCCACCCTCTCATTGGTCCGAGAGGGATCCAGTTTAATGATTGGTCACAAACCAATTGTTTATTAGAGGATCAATAGAACTTAAGGTGCAAGATGTAATTTTGGGAGTAAAACAACATTTTGACCCAGCCGTGATTACGCACAATCTGTGAAGGATCGACTTACTGATTATGGTTAAATAAAGTGGACACAAATATATCTACAGTGAGGAGAATATTGATTAATTCGGTCTAAAGTGTTTTAGCCAATTAATCTAAAATCGTTGGAGCTCATGATTTGTAGGTCCATAAGGTCCCTCTACTAGCTTGTAAAACATGAACACCTTAGATTAGTAAATTAAGTGAAATTGAAATTACTTCAAATTGAATTTTCAATTTGAAATGTTCAAATTGAATTTAGGGTTTTCAATTTGAAATGTTCAAATTGCAATTAGGGTTTGAACAATTATATTCGGTATAATTAACATTTAATTTATAGAAATTAAACAAAATTGGAGAATTTATAATATTTGAGTATTGATTTAAATATTAACTACATGAATATGATTTATGTTTAAAATTAGGTGCTTAATTAATTTAATATTTGATATTAAATTATTATTTAATTAATTAAATTTGTTTAATTAATATCAATTTTCATTTTATTCAATTTTAGAAATTGAATTATTGTTTTTTTTTATTTTAGTTGATATTGAATTAATTAAAATTAAAGATAAAAAAATGGAAATTCAAGAGGTAGTGAATTTATCCACATTTTTATGAAGTAGGAGGTGGATTCCGCTTAGCTCTTACACCTAGCTCGCTTGTAATTTGAATTGGAGGTGGCATTGACTAAAATCTTCTTGACCTACATGAAGAAGGATGTTAAAACTCTTCAATTTTTGCTGATTGGAGAAGATGGTGCTGCTGGAAAATGTTTTTTGTAGTAGTGTTCTTCTTCTCCCTGAAACTCTTATAAAATCCCTTCACAATTCACTTTAATCTTGAGTTCCACCAGTCAAATTCAAGGCTGAGAATAGTAGAGAAGATCTCTTGGTAGTTCACTGTAGATTTGGAGCTGAAATTTCGTAAAGAGCAGCTTGGATTGGAGGAGTTTTTCAAAGGTATGGTTGTTTTGAAACCCTCTTCTGTGAAATATGGTTTTGCATGCTTTTAGAACTCAAATTAAATGTAATTAGAGTGGTTATTGATTTTGATTGCTTCCGTTGCATGTTTTCACATCCTATCAATTTAGGGCATCAACCCCAACATGAATATGATTAAAATATTAATTATTTGATTTAGAATCATATTATTAAATTTAATGTAAATATGATTTACATTAAATGTCATTGGTGAGAGAAAGGAAACTATAAGTTATATTATATTTGATACAATATAGAAACAATAGGTTATATGTTATATTTGATATAACATATAATTTAATATATATATATATATAGATCTGTTCTGTGAAAATTCAAATATCTTCCTCCTTCTAAAATCTTCTCTTTTTCAAAATAGTCAAAGTCCCATACTCTCCTGGATTCTCACCCAGAGAATACCAAGGTTATCTTCACGGTGGTGCCCATTTGGAGATCAAGGGATTTCAATTGAAAATTCGTTCTTCAAAGGTAAGGGTTCTAAACCTTACTTTAAATCTTCTATAATTTATTAATTGCATGTTGTATTAATTTTGTTCTCTTATTCTATAAAATTCTATTATGTAAAATTTTGAAAATTTTGAACGATCCGCTTCCGCTCATAGTTCCTTTACAAGGTTCCTTCAAGGCTAATGTTGAAGGTAAATTTTGGCTCGATAGAACAAAGCTAAAAATCAAGATAAGATAAGATTTGAACTAGCTTGTTTGTGATTTGAAAAATTTAGTATCCTAATCCTAGGAGAGTTAAGTTAAACACTAGGTCAAATTCGTTATAAATACATTCTTATGAGTTCATATGAGGTAATTTAAATTTCTGACTTCTTCTCCATTATAGAATTCTCATCTCTAACTTTGGTATCAAACCCCTTTTTCTTTATTTTGCAGGCTTCCTCTTTCCTAAATTACAAATTTACAGTTGCTGTCACTTGAAGGTCATGTATGTTTTTCCCTGTCCAAAATTTGACATAAATACATATGGTTACTAAAGAACTTACTATGTTAATTTCTTGAAATACATATAACTATTAAAGAACTTACTTTGAAATTTACTAAACAAAAATACTTATCTGTAATTCATTAAGGAATCTAAAAAAAATAGCATGTTTAGCTAACTTTTTTGGGACAAAAAAGAACCAAAGCAATTATAAAAATCATGTAACAAAGGAAACATTCATATTGATGGCCTCGGAGACCCAAGGATGATCCTCAAGCCAAATTTCGTTTCACAAATAGTTGCGAGCGTGAGTGGCAAGAGTGTGTGCAATACTATTAGAGACTCTGGAGATGTGTCGAAAGTCTTTAATAATCCTTTGCATTTGTTTGTCAACCATACAAAAAAAAAAGGAATTTATCAGGGAAATGAGTTGAGAGAGGAAGAAAAGATCAACTAAGACGTTTTTTTATAGAAAAAATCATGCTTATCTCTTATTCTGAGCCTTTTAAATCAAAAAATAGACTTTAAGAAAAATAGAGTTGAGTGGGGAAGAGAAACAAATCAAGAGAAGACAATCTTTTGAAAAAAGAAGTAGGGAAGATGACTCCTTATATAATTGCAAGAGTTAGTAATGTAGCAAAACTATTAAAATTCCGAAACTTTTGAAAACTCTAAAATAAATATAATTAAATGTAAAGTCATAAATTATAGAGTATTTTTTATAAGTAAATAGATAAAGACTTTTTATATTCTACATTCTTCACATTTTATTACACTAGTAATTAATCACGTGCGATGTGTCACGATCATACTTCTCCAACCTGCGACATCATGATTCACATGCGATCATGATAAGCCTTAAGGAAAACTCAAGTCCCAATTCACTTTTTGCTCGACTCTTTGAAGCTTCGTCGAACCTTAGGTGAGGCTCCTTCATCCTCAACCGAATTGAACTCATGCTGAATTGAACTTCATTCGGCTATACACATCGTCCATACGTGTATTTCCCTTCATGTGCGACTCTCACTGACTTGCCTCTCCTCTAGGCCAAGTTTTGAGGCTCGACCTTGCCCATATAAGAGGTTAAGGTCATCACAATACAACATTGCATATCTCTTCATCATCTCGGTTCCCAACAACACGTTCCCAATACTTTTACATCCTCCGAAACTTCACTGGGATGAGTTCGGACCCTACTTCAGTGGCTATCGGGCTTCTACTGACTTAATGGTCATCTACCGAGCTTGCTTATCAGGATAACTCAAACAAGTATCAGACCAACTGAAAACAATCGATTCCCACTGATGCTTCAGGATGTCAGCCCGAGTGTCAGGGTGTCATCGACTTTCTCTCTCCTGCTCGGACACGTTTATCGAGAACCATCGTCGACCAACCCATGGGCAACTATCCAACTCGAAACTTCTCGAACACCCATCCATCCGAACATATCGAGACTGAACCCTTTCGAGTCCTTGTCGAATAAAACAACATACCGGGTGCTACATCCAACCTCTGGCCCATAGGAAGGGGCACAATGCTGGCACACGTCCGACATTGTCCATGCCTCCCCCTATAGTGCATTCTAGACATTTGCCTCTTTGCCACCCATGCATGTGGAATGTGATGAACGATCACTCACCAATATAGAGTGCCCGTCTGAACTTCGATTGATTTGAAATTCGACGTGCTTGCATATCTTATCAATATGCATCTAATTCTAGAGTCACTCGTCCAACTCGCTATGGAACCCCACCTGCCGAGGTCATGGCCCGGGGCCCCATCTGGCCCCCACTAAGCTTGTCACTAACAACACTGATGACATGGTTGCTTGTCTTTCTACTTAATGTTCAACATGACATGCTTGCCCAACTTATGTTGATGTATTGGATGATGCAGTGTCCTCTTTGGTCGCATCATGACACTTCTCTTGGCCCTCTGTCTTTGCCAGATGTGTTAAGACTCATGTGTGTCACTACTCTATCTACACAATTGGATTTACAATCTACTATCTCAATTAGATTGTGACACAATGCACGTCGCGTGACAACTAAAATATTATTGTTTTTTAATTTTAATCTTGTTAATTTATTTTTTCAAAAAAAAAAATTATTGACTACAAAATTGACTAAAAATATCATTTTTTTTACAATTATTTACCTTAAAAATGTTACACTTTATAATTATTTAAGTTTATATGCAGCTTGGTATGCAAACTTCTTTTACTCCAATTAATGAATCCTAATTTTATAATTCACATTATAGTTTAATTTGTATATATAATATGTCTAAACAATGCACGGGGAAGCTTAAAGAAATCTCCTCCACAAGTAACCAAGCAAACAACACCTGTTATTAAAAATCACACATATAATTAAAAATGATAAATTTTTAAGAATAACTATAAGGATATAAAAGGTTTAAAGATTTTGTTGTTTTTGTAAAAATAGTTTTTGCAGGTTTTATATGTTAAAATCATACCATTTTTTTAAAACAACCAAATCTTGTGATTATTAAAGATTTGTTTACCAACAAATTTGATATTGGGTTATTTAAAATGTAAATGAGATACTTCATTTATAATATAATTATTAAAGTAAAACAATGAATGGATTTTTCTTTTAATAATTATTATGCCAATTTTAATGATTGGAAAAAACTTGATTTTTATTTTTAAAAGCATATAAAGCCATTGCAATTAAATTAAAAAAAAAATAAAAACATATAAATTCATTGCATTTACATAGAAATTTAAAGAATAAAAATAAGATAAAACAAACATGGAGATCGTCTTATCCATGAAACCATGGAAAGAGAAAAAGAAAATGTGTGCTACCCACTTAAAATCTAAAAACAAACATAAGTTCATCATTCTTTTTTTTAAAATAAATAAATAAATAAATAATCAATCAACGTAAAAAAAGAAGGAAAAAACTAATCGTTTAACCAAGAAAATGTCAAGCGATTGGAACCCATACAATGACACGATGTTCCTTGTGAAAATCTGTTTAAAAAAGTGCAAAATATCAATCAAAACATGTAAAAATAGTAGTATTCATCAAAATATTTTGGAGTAGTAGTGGATTACCACTTAAATCTCTAATAAGTGAACAAAATATTTTTCCTTTAATCCCTAAATCAAATCCCTACAAAGTCCAAAAACCCAAAATGCAAACACCAATTAAACATTAAAAAATAAAAACTAACCGTTAATCATGAAAATGTAAGATGATTGAATTTACTGGCATGATGCCCCTTATAGAAAACAATTAAGACGATGATGATTACTCTTTGGAGATCACCACCACATCCTAAAGAAGGATGGAAATGAAGTTTCTTCATATTTTTTTATAGAATTTTTTAGGCTTAGGGTAGAAGATATTTGAAGAGGATCTCATTTCTCTTCCAATAAGCTCCTCCTTATATTATGATGATTCGTGAGATACGTTTATTTATTGATGGGTGTCTTATCAAATTAAAAACGTTTGAAACGAAGGGTTATATATAAGGACAAAATGGTTATTAAAAAAATGCAAGAACAAAAAAGGAACAAGAAAATTCACCCCTTTTTGCCCTATTTATATATAGTATAGATTTAGTTATAATTAATAATTAGAAACATTTTTTATTTATAAAACAGCTCAAATAAAAAATAAGAATAAAAATGAAAAAAAAAAACTTAAACAAAAATGATGCAACCAAGTTGGGATAGCATGAGGTAGCTTTTACAAGTGTATTTAGCTCAAAGAGTTAGGAAGTAGATTTGGGAACCCCATCCCTTATTTGACTCATAGGAGTTTGTAGGTCCCAGGCACAATAGTTCATAATTTCTCGAGATTTTATAACTCCTTATAGCTCACTATCTCATTCTTTGCCCAAACATTCCTAAATTAAGTTATATTTGTATTCAAATGACAAAATTACTATCAAATTATTTAATAAGGAAAAAAGGTTATAATAAAAGAACATAATTGAAACAAAAAATTATAGGAGCTGTTTGGGGCCAACATGAGATGCTATATCTCCACATCTTATATCATCTCAATGTTTGGAGCCCATTATCCTATTTGATTTTAACTATTTGATTTTAATGGTTTGTGGCCCCATTTTCGGAACGTGTCTCGTATCTCATCACAATATTTCTTCCATGTATAGTATATCATTTCAGTGCTTGAACATACTCGATCAGAACTCCTTAAACATCAAAACTATCTAGACATCAGAACTCCTCACATTTTATATTATCTCAGTGTCCCAAACAGCCCCTATATGATTGATATAGATTACTTTGGAAATAGGTAGACAAATGATTATAAAACACAAACCAAATATTTGGAAACTACATAAATTAAAAGGAAATAATTTTTTTTTTTTTTTTTTTAAAAAAAACCCTTTAAGACGGTGAAATTGTATTCAAGTGTAGCAAGTGTAGAACGACGCTTCATTTCGGCGGTTCGCTTCAGACTTGAGAGGTTTTTATCCAACAACCTTCAAGTTCTTAAAATCCATGGATATGGAAATCGATACCTCCAAAGATGTTCGTCTAATCAAAGACGAAGATCTTTTCAAAGCCGCAGAGACCGGCGATTCTTCCGCTTTCACTGCCCTCGAACCACAGCAGCTATCTCAATCTCTCTCCCTAAGAAATGAGGATGACCGCTCTCTTCTCCATGTTGCCGTCTCTTCAGGCCACGCCGATGTTAGTCATTACCTAACTTTTCTTTGAGCTAGAGAATTTCGAATCGAAAAGACCTTCTCCCATGGCTTCTCTATTGTTTTTGGCATTGTTCTTTCTTGTTATTTAAAAAAGACTTATCATCTTGTCAATTTTAATGCATCAGGTGGTAAAGATACTGGCTACTGCTGATCAGTCTAGAAAGTTAATTAACTGTGCCGATGAGGAAGGTTGGGCACCGATTCATTCTGCTGCTAGCATTGGGAGGTCTGATATTTTAGATATCTTGTTGAGCGGAGGTTAGTGAATTCTTAAATTGTCTGATTTTTTGTTCTTCTGCTTTCTTTTGTGATGATTTGAGTTGCCTAGATTATGAACAAAGCTAAGTTGTTTAGCATAGGGATGAATCTTACTTTAGACTCTGCAGTGTTGACTGTCGACGACGGTTGATTAGAAGTTATTAAAAGAGAACCTTGAAGAGCATCACTCTCACCTTCTATCTTCAAGATGCCCATGTAATTTGTTAAGATTTTCACGTGATCAAATGTTATCTTTTTTATTCTTCTCTTGTTATTATTAGTTTCTTGGGGGTTGATAAAGAGTGACTCTCACCTTCTAATTTGAACTTAAACCTTAAATGGATAATGAAATGAGACAACGCGGGAATTAATGTTTGGAGGATCCTAGTATCATAGAAAGACCTCTTTTGGAGTCAGCATTGTAGACGATATTTAAGGCTATCTAGTCCTAGTTTCTAATTTTTCACATTGGGGACAAGGTGCTTTCGGAATGGACTAATTTTAGGTCTTCAATAGTGAAAGTTTATTAGAGGAGGGGTTGAAAGGGAAATATATCCTTTTAAGTTGGTGTGAGGGTGAGAAATCTTGTGTGCTAGTGTAAAGGCAGAATAGAGGACCCTCTTGCACTGGCCTTGTTGATTCTTGTATGGTGCCGTAGTAGCCTTTTGTTTGTTATAAAATAAAGAATGAAGAATGAGAGTGTTAGGTCCCCAATTGTGTATTTCTATACTAGAAAAGGTAAAAAGGTAAAGTATGAGAACGTTAGTTAGAATGAGGACTTGCTTTTCCTTTTTAGGGCCAATAGGCAGGAGGAGGAAAGGATATTGGTTACCTTGGCATTTGTAGAGCATTTTTGGGTGAGATTTTCTCTCAAATTAATTGAGCTTTGTATGGTGGTGTTGTTTCTTTATTCTCTACATGTACATAAATGTTCTTAGACACCTATCATATTGGTATCAAAGCATGTTATCCTAAGAAAGGGGAACAAGATGATGCAATAGCAATTGGAAGCCAAGAAGTAGCTGAGTTAGATAAAGGAGAAGCTCCTAAAGATTTTGTGTATGGAATGTTTAATAGAGCACATGCCCCAAAACATTGAGAAAAATTTCATATCCTTCAGAAAAAATTAGAGAACTATTAGGGCCTTGAGTTTGGGAAAAGGAAAACAAAAAGCAGCGACAAAGGCCGTGGTTGAGGATTCGTTGCCAAAGAAATCTTCACTTGATGATAGTGAAAGAACAATAATGGAAAAGGTTTAACGAAGTGGGTGAAGCCTTGAAAAGTTGGAGGAGCAATCAAACAAGCATAAAGGTAAAGCTCAGATTGCCAATCTTGGTTGCCTCCATAACCTCATTTGCTCAATTTTCTCAGAAGATGTTCACCATGGTTGGCTATTTAGAGTCGAAAGGTATTTTGACATCCATAAACTCATTGAATTTGAGAAATTTATCATTTTTATGATAGGTTTTGAATGCAAAGCTCTCAACTAGTATTGGTGGACACATAACCACCAACCATTAACAGGGTGGTAGGATTTGAGACCTGATTGTTCAAGCAATTTTGTCCTTTCCAAGAGGGAATGTTATGCGAAAGATTTCTGATAGTGAAGTAGATGGACACAATGGCCAAATATTGTGAGGAGTTTGAGAGGTTGTGGGTGCCTTGAACATCGTTGATGAAGAAGTCTTGGAGGGCACATTCAAAAAAGGATCGGACCCTGTGATTAGGTAGTAAATAAATAAGCTTGTTGGGTTGGGGAAGGTTATAGAGGCAGCCCAAATTGTTGAAGATAGGTTCCAACAGTGTTTTGAAAGGGGCTCTCCCTAGGTGCAAGTCACATATGTGGCACCTTGCCTTGAAGAAGCGAGGCACATGGAAGAAGGTGCGGCAAAGGCGTGAACCTTCCTTGAAGCGCATAGCGCGCTTTTTTGGGCTTTTTAGGCCATATTTAGGGAAAAAAATAACTATTTTACATTTGAAAGTAGAAACACAAGATATACTGCGTTTTAGGGTTATTATTAAAAATATTTATACAATTTTTGAACCTAATGCAGCGTAAGATTGCTTTAACATAAAGAAAAACACACAAACCTTTGGCATTCTTATCTCTTCGATTACTATTTCTTCTTCAAAAGATAGAGACATACTAACGACATTTCCATTTGGCCATCCTAGTGTTTTAAAAGTCGCGGCCAGGCGCGCGCCTAGGCACAAGGTGCAACACTGGCGCCTCGCCTTGGAAAGGCAAGGCGCACGAGGGAAGGTGCGCGCTTCTGGCGCCTTCATGAAGCGTTGAAGCGCGCTTAGGCACGCTTATGCCTTTTTTTTTTTTTTTAATATTACTTAAAAACGTTTTAATATAATATATTAATATATATATATATATATATATATATATATTATATATATATATATATATAATTTAAAAACCTAATTGACATCACGTACAAATGACGGCTGCACAAAAAAATCAAATCTTATTAGACGGTTGCTTCTTCTTCACGGTTCCAATAATTCGGTAAGCCTTTTATCTTCTTCTTTCTTCACGAAATTTTCTTCTTCTGCCTCCTCCATTCACGATTTCTTTTAAAAAAAAAAAAAAAAACAAAAACTTCTCTTCTCTTCACTTCTCCTTTTCTTCTTCATCTTCTTTTTGATCTTTCACTCTCATTCACGGTGGTTTCTTCAAAAGAAAAAAAAAAATCAGAACTTCTCTCCTCTTCTTCATTCACGATTTCTTCAAAAAAAAAAAAAAAAAAAAACCAGACTCTCTTCTTCTTCTTCTCCTTCATGGTTTCATCAAAAAAAAAAAAAAAAAAAAAAAAATCAGAACTGTCTCTACTTCTCCCCTCTTCTTCATTCACAGTTTCTTCAAAAAAAAAAAAAAATCAGATGGACTCTTCTTCTTCCTTCGTTCACGGTCTTTTCAAAAAATAATAAAAAAAAAAAAATTCAGAACTGTCCCTTCTCTTCCAAACTTTATTTACTTTCTTCTTCTTCTTCAAATCAAAGTCCCCAAAAAATAGAGAGTGTGACATGTCCAGTTCTGTTTTTTCTTCAAAAAACAGAGTTCTGTTTTTCTTAAAAAAAAAAAAAGGAAGTGTGACGTACGTGCCAGTGTCCAGCCCTGTTTTTCTTTAAAAAAAGAAAACAAAGTCCTGTTTTTTTTTGCTGCCAGCCACCATTACTTTGCTACCACATTGGAATCTTTGTTTTGTCATAAAAAAACAAAGAAAGGCTTCCAAACAGAGAAGAAAACTCTACAAAACAGCAGCCATCATCAAAATTCTGGTACGTCTTGGTTCCCAAATCCCAAATCCTAACTTTTGTGATCAATTTTTTAAGATAGTTACTAATCAAGTTAAGTTTCTAATAATTAGATGGCTAAGGACGGTATAAGAAAGGATCCGGCATGGAATATGCAAAATTGCAAAATGATCAAGATTTTAATACATTAGTGTGTGGATTTTGTTCAAAAGTAACAAAAGGAGGAGTTTTTAGAATGAAACAACACCTTGTTGGTGGTTATAGAAATGCCATGGCATGTAAAAAATGTCTGGATCACGTGAAGGAAGAGATTAAAGAATATGTCTAAGAAAAAGGAGATTAAAGATCAAAGAAATTTGATTGTAGACATTGATGTGGAAAACTATGGTATTGAGGACGAGGACGAAGATGAAGTGTGCATAAGTAATTCAAATAAAAGAGTGGCACTAGCTTCAAAGAAGCCAAGACAAAAGGGTCCAATGGATGCATATTTTACACCAAACCCAGAAGATGTGGTGCAAAATGGAAAGAATGACAACGGAAAGGGAAAATAGACTACAATGAATGAGGCATACAAAAAGGAAATGAGGGGGCACATCATCCAAAGAATTGCTCGATGGTTTTATGATACGAGAATACCTCTCAATGCCTGCAATTATGAAAGCTTTGCCCTTATGATTGAAGCAATTGAGCAATTTGGTCTTGGATTGAAACCACCATTGTATCATGAGTTGAGAGTACCGTGTTTGAAAAAAGAATTAGAAGCCAAAAATGAGTTGATGAAGAACCACAAGGCAAAGTGGGCCAAGGTTGGATGTACTATTATGGCTGATGGATGGACAGATAGAAGAAATAGGTCATTAATTAACTTTTTAGTTAATAGTCCTAAAGGCACCATGTTTATTAAGTCTATTGATGCTTCATCTTATGTGAAGGATGGAAAGAAAATGTTTGAGTTACTCGACAATTTTGTAGAACACATTGAAAAAGCCAATGTCACACAAGTTGTTACAGATAATGCCTCAGCAAATGTTATGGCAGGTAAGAATGCAAAGTACTAACACTTTCTTAAATTTGTTAGTCTTACCTTACGCTTGTTCTTACACATTTAAGAAGCCTAAATATGTTCTTATTTTACTTTATTAATACTTAATAGGGAGATTGTTAAAAGCAAAACAACCACAATTAATTTGTACCTGAACCAGATGCAGGGTCTGATTCATGGACCGGAGCTAGCTGTTCAACAGGTGGCGTCCCTTCCTTTCTAAGATTCTTCCTATAGTAGGTTATCCATGGAATCTGGTTGGTAGGGAGGACAGGACAGGATTTTTCAGAACTAGGAGAAGGAATCGAGGCGGATTCCCCTAAATGGATATCATAGGAGGACCAGTTAGGCTCTTCACTCAAGCTCCTCCCCCTGAAGATGACTAACGGAGAAGAAGGGCTGATCTTCAATGAAAGTAATGTCCATGGAGATAAAATACTTACGAGAGGATGGATGATAGCATTTATACCCACGTTGGTGGAGAGGGTACCCAACAAAAATACATTTCTGAGCACGAGGGGTGAATTTTGTGCGATTTGGGCCATGGGAGTGGACAAATGCGACATAGCCGAAGACACGGAGGGGTACATCAGAAATCAAGCGATTAGTCGGATAGGATTCTTTGAATAGGTCCAAGGGATTTGTCATGTGACTGTCGTCGCCTACTGTTCGGGGGCCTGCCATGTAGCTTCCAACATTGGTCCTTCGTATGCCATGGCTTCTTGCAATGCTCACAAACAGGTGTGGGCTTTTTATCACCATCGGCACTGGAAGCCTTTGTAACAAAGGCTGATGCATCAGTGGAAACAACCACAGGATTGTTCATAGCATGTGACCGATCCTCTTCCAGTCAAACCTCTGAACAAACTTCTCTAAGAGGAGTAGGTCGTTGACCCAATATGTGACTCTGAACACTGTCAAATTTTGGGTTCAATCTGGCCAAAAACACATATACCCGATCTGCCTCTTCAAGTTTCAAGTACTGGGCCCCATCTTGTGCGCAGTTCCAGACAACCTCTTGGTAAAGGTCCATCTCTTGCCAATACACTGATAATTTATTAAAGTAGGAAGTAACATCCATGATCTCTTGTTTGCACTCATGGACCTGTTTGTGTAACGTGTACAGTCGAGATGCGTTCTATCGCTTTGAGTACAGATCCCTAGCTGCCTCCCAGATATCTCTAGCAGTTGCTGCATACAGTAAGGATCGGCCAATCTGTGGCTCCATACTATTGATGAGGACAAAACATAATAGAGAATTCTCCCCTTTCCAGATTCTTTCTTGAGGATCACCTGGGATAGGTTTTGGAATTTCTCCTGTCAGATACCCGAATTTGTGCCTTCCTTCTAGGGCCATTCTGATCGACTAGGACCAGGAGAAATAATTCTGGCCATTCAGTTTTTCTCCTACCAGAAATCCTACAGAATTTTCCATTGAGCCAGTTAAGTAAGATGTATTGGGCAAAATAGAGAACAAGTTTACCGGATTCTCTGAATAAACTGGTTGAACTGGTTGGGGATTTGCACCAAACATCGTATCCAAATTTGAAATATGTTGTTGCAGATAAGCCAACCGTTGTCTCACATCGTCTGGGTAATGGACCGAACTACAAGCGGCTGGAAACGGGGCCGCCACTGTTCGGCTGGACGGACGTCGCCGGCTGGGAGGTCGTCGACATATATGAAGATCCCAGCCGGCTGGATTGCTTGAGGTGGCCGCCGGTTTGTCGCTGGTCGAACACTCCTAGGGCAGAAAAAGAATGGACCAGATCTGCAAAAGTCGTCGTAACCGGATTTGCACTGGTCTTGTTCGGCGCTACTCCTTGTAGAACGGACGGACTCATCGTGGAAGAGGAGGCCAGCGCGAAACAAACCGGCGAGGAAGTCTGCGCAAGTCTGGAGGGCTGCGATGGTGCGGGACCTGTCTGTCCTTCGAGGGTTTGCCCGGGTTCAGCGCGGACGTACCCGATCGTGACCGGATCTATCTGACCTTTGCGAGTTTGGCTGGATTCTGCATGGAGAAGCCCGATCGGCACTTCTGTTGGGTGAGGCCGCTCCCACTAACGGCGACTCTCCGTCGACTGCAACTGGACGGCAGAAAGTAACTTCGGTAAGGCTGCTTGAAAACACTCCTTCACAGCTGCTCGAATAGCAGTTTTCATGTCAAAACTCGAAGATCCATCAGCAGAAGATGACTGTGGATGGTTCTCTTCCATAACGGTTAGGGTTTCGTCCCCAAGCTCTGATACCATGATGAAATATAAGAAAAGAGAGACCAACACACAGTTTACGTGGAAACCCTAGAATAGGGAGAAAAACCACGATACAGATCTTTTTCTTATTTTTTTAATTGATACACTGAATACAAGAGAACAGGGTGAATAAATAGATAGTAGAGAGCCTTAGGGTAGAAGACAATTACAATAATAACCCTAGGGAAAAAACCCTACTTTCAACCGCTTCTAATTCTTTTTCCAAATACGAAACTCTCAACTCATGATACGATGGTGGTTTCAATCTAGGATTGAATTGGCCTATTACTTCAATCACAAGGGAAAAACTTTCATAATTGGAGCCATTTAGAGGTATTCCAACATCATAATACTATTGAGCAAATTCTTTAGATGGTGTGCTCACTCATTTCCTTTTTTTAGACTGCATTCATCGTTATTTTTTTTCCCTTTTCTTTGTCATCTTTCGATTTTGAACTGCAGTTCTTAGGTTTAGTGTAAAATATGCATCAATTGGACCCTTTTGTCTTGACTTGTTTGAACTTGGTGTCATTCGTTTATTTGAATTACATACACAAAGTTCATCTTCATCCTCGTCCTCAGTACCATAGTCTTTCACATCAATGTCCATGATCAAATTTCTTTGTTCATTAATCTTCTTTTTCTTGAACATATACTCTTTAATTTCTTCATTCACGTGATTCAGATATTTTCTACCGGCCATGACATGTCTATAACCATCAATAAGGTGTTGTTTCATTCTATAGATGCCTCCTTTAGTTATTTTTTAACAAAACCCATACACTAATGTAGTTACATCTTGGTCATTTTACAATCGATTGCCAAATCTTTTTTTAAACTGTACTCAGCTGTATATGTTATGCAAATTGCTAGTAACAATTATTAGAAACTTGGACTAATTGAATAAGAAACTGAGGATCGTGATAAACTAGATCGGAGAGTTGGCGGCCAAATATGGATGGCAAAAATGTTGATGCTGGTTTTGAAGATTCTTCTCTGTTTTTTGAAGAAAAAACAGAACTAGAAGGTTGCAATTTATTTATTTATTTAATTTTTTTAATAATAATGAGATGGTTGAAACTGTCGGAGCAAATGAAGCTGAAGAAGACGGAGTTATGGAAGACCAGTGAAGAAGAAGACTACACTTCTACACAGTTGGCTGGGTTATTGTTCACTCCCCACATGTATTGTCTTTTGGATATATTCGGTGCCTATGCTGCAACATAGTCATCCTAAGCATTTCCTCCATTACTTTCTTGTTCTTGTCTCTATTATTCTCTACAAACCTTTTAGCGGCCGGAGTTGGTCGTCAGAGGTGGTCGTTGGATTTGGTGAGGTGGTTGCTGGCGGCAACCGTCAGAGTTTGTTGTTGGAGTAGGTTTGTCGGAAGTGGTCGGCGAAGGGTGGTGGTAACGGGCGGCAGTCATGGTGGAAGTGAGATAGAGGACTAGTGAGGGTATTTTGGTAATTTTATGTATTATATGTTAAAAGATAGAAAATAGAGAACACTAAATTTATGTGGAAAACCCTAAAACAAGGAGAAAAAACCACGATAGAGAGTCTCTTTTATTATTTTTAACACAATGAAAGTTACAATAGAAGTTATATTTATAGGCTCTAGCAAGCCCTAAAATAAAAAAGGAAATAAATCTAGGGTAAAATAAAATACTAAAATACCCTTGGGTTATAAATTATCAACAAAGCTCCTTATTTCCAACATTATACAAACTAGGGAGCCATTAAACACTCTGAAATCATTTTTCTAAAATTGATTTCAAGTGTTTTGCTCAAACCAACTTATTTCATGGTTATTTTTTCAAAAACTATTTTGATGCTGTGAGTGGTTGTCAAATACTCCTACTTTTTCCAAAATGACTTTTTCAAAATTAAACACTTGAAAAGTTAAACCAAACACACTCTTAACTTCTTTTCATTTGTCTAGTTTGATTGAGGTTTGTATTTATTATAATTCTATTACTTTTATTGTAATTCTTTTACTTTTTTTCTAACTAGTGAGTCTTTTTTATTCTCTTTAATTTGTGTCAGTTTCTTATTATTACTGTCATTCAAGAAAATATTTCCATGTGACTGTCGCACTAAAACTATTTAACTATAAGATGCATGAGAAATAACGTTAAAGGTGAACTTAAAAAGGAAAAAAAAAAAAAAAAAAAAAAAAAAAGATCAAAAGATGCTTTTGATGGTTCCATAAATTCTTTAACAAACTCACTGCATCATGTTTTCATGATATATCGTGTTTGTGATGAACACAATTTGTATACTTCTTGAGATTTCTTTCATGCACATGTTTCAGAACATCATTTTTTTTATATAACAGGAGCCAATGTAAATGTGAAAAATGATGGTGGTCGCACTGCTCTTCATTACGCTTCGAGTAAAGGATGGTTGAAGATTGCTGAAACTCTTATCTCACATGGTGCCAAAATTAATACAAAAGACAAGGCTTGTCACCTCAAATATAATATTTTAAATTGCTTAAGTTTTATTTCAATTCAATATCTAGTTGGCTAGTACAGCTAGAGTTGAAAACACTTATTATGACGTACTCGTGCATCATCTGATCAATATTGTTCATGGGCGATGATGAATTGAACACTAATTAGGTTGGTTGCACACCATTGCATCGAGCAGCTAGCATTGGGAACTCAGAATTATGTGAGCTTCTGATTGAGGAAGGAGCAGAAGTTGATGCTACTGATAAAGCTGGCCAAACACCTCTTATGAACGCAGTAATTTGCCAAAACAAAGAGGTTATTTTGGTTTGGATGTTTTTTTTCTTCTTCTTTTCAACACTTATGTTGTTAGTTTTGGCTTAGGGCCCATTTGGATTGACTTAAGAAAAAGATGTTTTTAAAAAGACTCATTTTTATTTAAACACTTTTTATTAATACCATTTAAAATACACTTCAAAAGCTATTTTGAGTAGTTGCCAAACACTCTAATTTTTTCTAGAATGACATATTTTTTAAATTTAACACTTGAAATAAGTTTGTTTCTATCATCTGTTCCACCACGTTCGTTGTATATGACATCTTCGTCTGGCTGAATATGGCATTGTCAATTGATGATTAATGAGGCATTAATTCTAGTTTTTTTTTATAGAAGTGGTGCCAACCTTCTTGATCATTCCTCCTGCTGTCATTTTATTCCACGATCTTTGAGTGGCAATCTCCCTTTTCAATTTCTAGTAATTGTGAATTTTGAGTAATGTTTCTCTCGTCCTTCCTTTGATTTTTTTAACTTTCTGGTTAAGGCATATGCTCTCGACTTAGAGGTCAAAGGATCAAGTCTCCCATTCCCACTTGTTGTCGAACTCAAAATTTTCTACAGAAGTGGCGTTTTTGGTTGTGCTTGCTGCTGAAAAGGGGAGACAATTAGTTTGAGGCTTTGACTTGATTGTTATCTGTTATAATAAATAAGTTTTTAAAGCCATGTATTGGTGCTGTGGGGAAAATATGTTATGCAGCAATTCCCTCATATTGTCTTCCTTTATTCTTGTTTTTGTTTAAAGTTAAATAAATTACAGATTTCGTCTTTGTTTCCCCCTAAAAAGAATTACACATTTCATCCTTTGTAAATGTTTCTATATTGAGTCTCTGATTGTTAAAAAAGTGAAATTACTTCTTTAAACTTTGGGCTATGTTTAGTTATAGTTTTCGCCATTAGCATTAGTTTGATTAAATGTAGATATTCTTGATGTGTCTGACAGGTTTCTCTTCTTCTAATAAGACATGGAGCTGACGTGGATGTGGAAGACAAGGAAGGTTTCACTGTTCTTGGTAGAGCTTCAAATGAATTTAGGCCTGCACTGATTGATGCTGCCAAAACAATGCTTGAAGAATGATCTTTAAAGCTCCCAAAGATCAAGAGCATGGTTCACACCGTTCAGGTAAAAACGTTTTCAGATCGGATTCGAGAACCAAAACCACTCTTTTTTCTTTTTCTTTTCTTTTTCGTTTTCCCCCTTTTTTTCTTTGAAACATGCTATTAAATGTGCATGACGTAGTGAATGGGGGATCATCAAATCTGGTGCAATTCTCATTAGAAAGATGCAGGGATTGAAGGAAGTTTTTTTCGAGTTTCATGATATAGTTGTGCTCTCTCGATTTAAAGCTAGGTTTATAAGTTGAAAAATATTTCGATGAGTTTATATTATGTGGTTCACTGGATTTACCACTAGATTGATAAGATTAGAGATTTGATCATCTAATTTTTATATCAAATTTATGATGCTTTATTCAGGTTGGTTGGTTATTGTAGTTAGATTATTGATCAAAATTGAATTTAAATTGACGTGTTGATTTAAGGAATATATATTTTTTTTAAAGAATTTGATAGAGTTTGTCATGCACCTAAAATTTTATAGATTTAAGATTAAATCACAAACTTGGTTTTTGAATTTCGAAGATGGTATATCTAACCAGTTATTTAATTTTTAAATCTGTTTTATCGGTCAAAATTTGTAATGTTCTGTGTGATTGGTCTGAAAACTCTAATTTTGAAAAATAACCCCCAAAAAAGAAGGGAAAAAAAAAAGATCTAATGAATTATGACCAATGTGAAGTTGTGATGAATTTTAGTTGCTACTTCTCTTTTCTTTATCTATCCCATATTGGTAAGCAAATATTGTATGATTTCAAGTATAGATATCAAAATCCATATTTTTTCATTAATTAAAGAGTTTGGCATGTTGAGTTGAACTCATGTCTGTGGAGTTTATAAATCTGTGTTTTGAGTGTTTGAGGTGTTAAGTTCATATGTCAGAGGTATTTGGTATTGTTCATATATATATATATATAAATAAGTATATAAGTACTATATTTTTATGATGATTATTTTTGGAAAAATTGTATTGGGTAAAAAAATAAATTAGTATATTTATAATTGTAGCACAATTTTTTAGGTTTGCAAATATGTCAAAAGAGAAAAAAATCACTTTTCCTTTTTAATACTTCAATTTTACCCCTTCAGTTTCCTGCTTTACATTTTTTCCCTCGCACGTCATTCACTTTCAATTTTTCATCAAATTTCATCTTTCAATTGTCTCTCATGTGCTGCCTTGAGCCTTCATCACATCTTCACAGGTATTATTTTTACTTTTGGGGAATTTGTATGGACGATCTATTTTTTGGATCTAAAATGTCAAAAAACTTTTTTTTCCCAAAATAATGTCAATTGACCCTCTATTGACATCGTCATATCAGATTACATAAATTGCCTTCACAAGTGTCTCACGTTATAAATCTCACTCTCGACTGGTCAAACAATCTTGCTCTCACTTTGAATTCTCTGGTTTGATGTGATTGTTCGTTAGTGTACAAATTATTTGATAATTTTCATGACTAAAATCTCAAATCAATAATACCTAAACACAATGGTGATTTCTTTAAACTCTAAACTCTATTTGAACGGTGATTTCGAACAAAGATTTTCAAGATGGGACTTTTTTAGAATGGAATAGGTTTCTAGAAGGGTGTTCCATTATTTATTTTTGTTGTGTTATTTCTGGAAAGGTAAAAATTGAGCATTATTTTGTATTGGGAGAGTGAGAGTGAGAGTGGTAAAGTAAGAGCGAGAGATCATTGGGGTTTCAGTTTTGAGAGATTTAAATCGAAGATGGGAGCGAGAGAGAGAGAGCAAGAGTACACTTCAATTGCATGTACAACTTAATGACGAATGTTTTTTTGCTTTGTAGGATGATAGAAAAGTGTCTACTTATTCGATATGGAGGTGATTGGGATGAGAATGAAACTTCGTATATTGGAGGTGAGCTGACAGGAATCATTATTTCTGTTACATTGAAGTATGAAGAACTTAAATATCACATTTAGAGGGTTGCAAATGTCAGTTATTCAGAGTTTGATATTATGATGAGAGTTAAATATAAGCTTGAATACGAAGTCCTTTCACAATACATAAGGAACAATGATGATGTTCGTTTCCTTCTTTTCCGATAAGAGTTAAGTAGGCTTCAGTTATTTGTAATGCTAAAATTGAATAATGATGAAAATATTAGAATGTAGTTCGAAAATGTGAGTTATGATGATACGAATGTGGACAGACAATACGAGAAATTATATGAGTTTCGTTGGGAAGAGGATGATATTTCATTGTCTACCAACATTGTACCATCAACATTATCACTAGACAACGGTTACCTTAATCCAGCAGGATTGAATTCAATGAATTATGGTGATGCAAAATTGGGTAGTACTTCATTGTCGGTAATGAGAGATCATTTAGATTAGATTATATGGATTGTGGTCATCCAGAGCAACGTGGTTGTGGATGATAATGAGCAATCAATAAGATTGAATGAAATGGATTGTGATCATGAAGATGTGCGTTGTTCTACAATGGCTTCAGTGGTTCCACCATTTGTGTTTTCAAGTCATAGGGTAGAGATGATTATACCTGGTATCTTTCTTCTAGGACAGATGTTGAAGTTTGTCAACTATTTTTGAGTAAAAAGGACTTGAAAATGCGATTATCTATTTTGTCTATCAACAAAACTTTTGAAATTAGGGCCAGTCAACCAAATCTTTGTTCATTATCAAATATATTGGGGAGACTTGTAAGTTGAGCATTCGTGTAGTGAAAATGAAAAGGTGTGATATATTCAAGATCACAAAGTACTCACAATCGTACACATGTTCCATCAAAATTCTAAATCACGACCATAGACAAGCAATTGCTACGGTTGTTGGTCGGTTGATTAAAGATAAGTTTATAAGCATAGGATGTATTTATAAATCTCGTCATATCGTTGAGGATATGAGGAGAGATTACGACGTCAACATAAGTTACAATAAAGCACTTTGTGCAAGGAAAATTGCATATGATCTCACTAGAGGTACTCTAAAATACACATACGTCATACTACATGCTTACGGGGAAGAGTTAAAAATAGAGAATATGGTTACAGTGTTTGAGATCGAACTTGAAGATGATGTGCATTTCAAGTATATGTTTATGACATTAGAGCTTTGTATTAGAGGTTTCGCAAGCTGTTGACCTGTGATAATTTTTTATGGGTCGCACTTGAAAGAAAAGTACAAAGGACCATGTTGGTTGTAGTTTCTATGGACGTGAACCATCAATTATACCCACTAGCATATGCAATAGTGGATAATGAAACCGATCGATCATGGAATTATGGGCATAATCGACAAAACTGTAGTGAACTACTCACATGTGTGACATACTAAAGTGGCAGAACTGACTCAAATGTTGGTCGAGATTGATTGTCTAAATATAGACCCAATTGACACTTTTAATTATCTCAATGTACTGACTCTGTATGTCTTGATCTCTCGAAATCTGAATCATGTTTTTGTATAGAAGAGAATATGTATACTCGTAGAATGTCACTCATGCTTATGCATAAACTTATGCATAGACATGTTTTATGTATAGATTCTTCGAATGTCCCTCATGCTTATGTACATTCTTATGAATACCATCAAAATGTAAGCCTCGCTTTCTCTCAAAGTCTCGCTCTTTAAAGATATATAATCAGAATAAGTAATAGAATCTAATGAAGTTTTATATATATAAAATATACATGTTTTACATATAAAAAATACGTAAAAAGATCTATGTTTTATAGACATAAAAAATGCCGAGTATTCGCTCACAACTGACACGCTAACTGCATCCTATATTCACTCATTCTCTCCTGAGTGATTACAGAAGGATCAACACCAGTCACCAAAATGTTCTAAAAATTTTACTGCAAAGATGCCACAATCAAGCGACCTGTGTTGTATGTTTGTATTGATAGGTCGGATGATTTTCCAACGGGATGTGGATAGGTTCGATTTTGAACGTTTTACGTCACAGTAGTAAAATAGGAATGATACTGTGACAATCAATGACTCCAGTCAAGTCCCGAGCTTCATTATTGATGTGTATGACTGAAGTGAATCGAACACAAATATATGACCTCTGTTAATGTCCATTGCAAGGACCATTCAATGTTCATTGATATTCATTGTTTTATACATGTAATCCACATCTACCCATTTGACATCGAATTTACCAGTGACGTAGTTCTTGTACGTGTCTTCATCCTCCTATATTAAGGTAGCCTCTAGTCTCTGCTTATTCTTTATCCATTTAAATACCCTACTACAAGCATTAAGGTGACTCTGAAAACAAAAATGAGAAGTTAAGTAACGAAATATATCATAGTAAAATGACTTTACACAACAAAATATATCAAAGTTTATCGTTACTCCAATTGGCAAGATGATGAACTTGTGCTTGCACATGTCAGGTTAGTTATAAAACTTTTCTCTCATAAAATGAAATAAAGTATTTATGATCTGCACAAAAAATTACTATGTCAGCCAAAGTAACAAGTTTGGATGATCGTGTATCCAAGATCGAGAAAAACATGATAGACATGAAAACACAATTGTCGGTCATCCAGTCGCTATTACAGTCTATGTGCAAGGTTTGCATTTACTATCGTTGCTTTATATTTAATTTTTACGTGTTTGTGAACTCATCATTTTATGTTTACTAATTGAAGGGTTCCATGGTAATTGAGGAGATGATAAGGTCACCCATCCAACATACAGGTGATGATGTCACGATGTTGCTCATCCCACTTATTGATCCTGATACCACAGATGTGACTGTCTTTCATACTTTCATCTCCCTCTAGATCCTCCAAATACCACCACTACACCTACTCCCATCCCCCCCTAGAGCCCGATAACACAACATCACCCACTGACGTCTAACCTATAGAGGCCGACGTCCCGCATACACAGCCTGACGTATCTACCTCACCCACCATGCTTCCACAAACAGGGAGCCTGAGTACATCTTCTCCACCCATTGACATCCCACATCCAGAGACCAACACGTCTGACTTACTCACCATGCCACATCTAGAGGCTGACACATTTGACATCCCACATCCAAAGGCTGACACTTTTAATATTGTTACGATCATGCAAGAAGTTAAATTGGTGAGTAATTTATTGATCGGTAATCTTTGTTTATATTTCGTGATGTGAAATTATATTGTTTTATATTTCTTGATCAGTAATTTTTTGTTGTCTATGTATATAGAAATCTAGAAAAACTAGTCGTAAGAGAAAATGCGTTGATAAATATACACCTCCAGCCTAACTAAAGAAGAAAATAATAAAAGATAACAAAACTAGGGTACACTTTCCGTCTAAAAGTCAAAAGGTTAAGTATCCTCTCCCAGGTGTGCCTACGTCACTATTTAGAACGATGGTCGGGTACAACGTAGCACATGACGTTTCACTTACTATCTTTATAGAAATGATGGGTTGGATCACTGATGAGGATACATATAACGAGGTTTGAGAGAATTCCTTTAAGCCACTATCCAAGAAATTTTTCAAGGAAATGATTTAACCGAGTTCGTGGGTTGAGTGCGATGTAAGTTTCCTAGTCTTGACTCCTTTACAGTTGAATATCTTATACTTTGGCTGACATAGTAATTTTTTGTGCAGATCGTAAATACTTTATTTGATTTTATGAAAGAAAAGTTTTATAACTGACCGGACATATACAAACACAAGTTCATCATCTTGCCAATTGGAGTAACGATAAGCCTTGATATATTTTGTTGTGCAAAGTCATTTTACTATGATATATTCATTACTTAACTTCTCATTTTTGTTTTCAGAGTCACCTTAATGCTTGTAGTAAGGTATTTAAACGGATAAAGAATAAGCAGAGACTAGAGCCTGCCTTAATATAGGAGGATGGAGACACATACAAGGACTACATCACTGATAAATTCGATATCAAATGGGTAGATGTGGATTACGTGTATACAACAATGAATATTAATGAGCACTGGATGGTCCTTGCAATGGACATTAATAGAGACCATATATTTGTGTTCGATTCACTCTCGTCATACACATCAATGACGAAGCTTGGGACTTGACTAGAGCCATTGATTGTCACAGTATCATTCCTACTTTACAGCTGTGACGTAAAGCGTTCAAAATTGGACCTATCCACATCCCGTTGGAAAATCATCCGACCTATCAATGCAAACATACAATGATTGTGGCATATTTGCAGTAAAATTACTAGAACATTTTTTTTGTCTAGTGTTGATCCTTGCGTAATCAATCAAGAGAGAATAAGTGAATATAGGATGCAGTTAGCGTGTCAGTTGTAGGCGAATACTCCATATTTTTTATGTATATAAAATATGTATTTTTTTTATGTTTGTAAAACATGTATTTTTTATGTATATAAAACTTCATTGGATTTTGTTACTTATTCTAACTATATTTTTAAAGAGCAAGATTTTGAGAGAGAGTGAGACTTACATTCTGATGGTATTCATAAGAGTCTGACATAAGCATGAGTGACATTCTAAGAGTCTATACATAAAACATATCTATGCATTAGTCTATGCATAAGCATGAGAGACATTCTAAGAGTATACATATTCTCTTCTATACAAAATCATGATTGACATTATGAGAGATTGAGACATACAAAGTCAATACATTGAGATAATTAAAAATGCCAATTTGGTCTATGTTTAGACAATCAACCTCAACCAACATTTGAGTCAATTCTACCATTTTCAGTACGTCGCACAAGTGTGAGCAGTTTGCTACAGTTTTCTCAGTTATGCACATAATTCCATGATTGCTCGATTTTATTGTCCACTATTGTATATGCTAGTGGGTATAATTGATTATTCCCATCCATAGAAACTGCAACCAACATGGTTCCTTTGTATTTTCCTTTCAAGTGCGACCCATCAGCAATTATCACAGGCCAACAGTTTGCAAAACCTCTAATACAAGACCTTAATGCCATAAATATATACTTGAAATGCATATCATCTTCAAGTTCGATCTCAAACGCTGTTCTCATATTTTCTATTTTTATCGCTTCCCCATAAGCATGTAGTATGGTGTATGAGTATTCTAAAGTACCTCTAGCGGGATCATATGCAGCTTTCCTTCCACACCATGCTTTATCGTAACTTATGTTCACGTTGTAATCTCTCCACATATTTTCAACGATATGACGAGGTTTATAAATATGTTGTATGCCTATAAACGTATCTTTAATCAACTGACCAACAACTATAGCAATTGTTTGTCTATGGTCGTGATTCAGAATTCTGATGGAACATGTGTGCGAACGTGAGTACTTTGTGATCTTGAATATATCACACCCTTTCATTTTCACTGCGTGAAGGCTTTAGTTACAAGTCTCCCCAATACATTTGACAATGAACAAAGATTTGGTGACTTCCTGACCCTAAATTCAAAATTTTGTTGATGGACAAAATAGATAATCACATTTTCAAGTCATTTTTACTCCAAAATAGTTTATCAACTTCAGCGTCTGTCCCAGATGAAGAGGTACAAGGCATAATCAACTCTACCCTATGACTTGAAAACACAAATGGTGGAACCGTTGAAGTTGCTGTAAAACAACGTACATGTCTATGGTCACGATCTATTTCATTCAATCTTGTTGGTTGCTCATTACCATCCACTAAAGGACCACAATGTTACTCTAGATGACTATAATCCATATAATCTTTTCTAGAAGATCTCTCATTACCAACGACTGAAGTATCACCTAATTCTGTATCACCATAATTCATTGAATTCAATACTGCTGGATTAATGCGGTCATTATCTAGTGATAATGTTGATGGTACAGTGTTGATAGATAATGGAATATCATCCTCTTCTCGACGAAACTCATATGATTTCTCGTATTGTCTGTCCACATTCGTATCATAATAACTCACATTTCCGAACTCTATTATAATATTTTCGTCATGATTCGATTTTAGCGTTATAGATAACTGAAGTTTACTAAGCTCTTTCCGGAAAAGAAGGAAGCAAACATCATCATCGCTCCTTATGTATTGTGGAGGGGCTTCGTATTCAAGCTTATATTTAACTCTCATTATAAGATCAAACTCTGAAGAACTGACATTTGTAACCCTATAAATGTGAGATTTAAGTTTTTCATACTTCAATTAACAGGCACAATGATTCCTATCAGTTCGCCTCGAACATGCGAACTTTTATTCTCAGCCCAATCACCTCCATATTGAGCAAGTAGACACTTTTCTGTCATCCTACTAAGTAATAAAACATTTTTCATTAAGTTGTACAAGCAATTGAACTATACTTTCACTCTCTCTTACTCTTCCTCTCTTCCTTACTCTCGCTATCTCTTACTCTCGCTCTCTCTCACTCTCATTCTATCTTTTGTGCACTACAAGAATTTTCACCTTTCCCACACAAAAAAAACGTCGAGAAAACTTCTAAAAACATCGGGATAGGTTATGCCAACGCATTTTTTTGCGTCGGCATAATCATCGTCATATCCATGTCGGGAGAAGTTTCTCTCGACGAAAACTATTTTTGTCAGCATAAATACCATTTTTGGCAACACAATTGTTTGTGTCGGCCATATGTGTTTTACCAACAAAATACAATTTACATCGGGAAAAGCATATTCCTAAACAACCAAAAATTTCAGTTCAATAGACAAATTTTTGTCAACGTTTATTTGCATCAGCATAAGTTGTTTATAATTTTATATATTTTTTGGAACAATTAAATGACCAATTTTTTATTTCCTTGATATCTAATTATGCACAAACAAAAGTTAATCTTCAAACAAATCAATTGGGGACAAATATAACAAAAGTAAGCTTATATATTTAAAAATAAGACTAATATTCAATACACAAGCTATAAAATTCTACGAACAAAAACCGTGTATATACAATTAAATTTGAGCTTTTCTAAATTCTTACAAATCTCCTACACACAAAAAAAGTTTAATCTTCCCTAAGCCAAAATACCCTAACCCCAAATGAGTGAGATACTAAACAAAACTAAGTAATCATCTCAAAATCTTCTCGCAATCTCAAAAAAAAAAATGATAAGAATTTACACGAACAACTTGAAATAGGAAAAACAAATATTATGAAAGATTTCTTAAAATCAACAAAGAAAAATGTACAAAAAGATCTTAAAAATCATAGAAAACAAACATGTCATCAATGTTACAACGTGTCCTAGTTCTACCTAAACGCCATTTAAACCATAAAGTGGCAACAAGTACACTAAAACACACATATTTAAAGTGGTTATCATAATTGCAGGATAGCCACAACACAAATTAATGACTTCAACATGGAATTGTCCTCCTTTATGCCCGAAACTATTGACTTCAATAGGATAGCCACAAACCCGAAACTATTAACTTCAACATGGAATTTTCCTCCTTTAAACTTGTCACCTCCGCCTCAAGCTTTTCATACTTATTCCAATATCTTTCTAAATTTGTGAGGAAGATGTACAACTTGTAGCTAAATTTGGTTTTGGGTTCCATCCAAGACCTTTAATGTGGCCTGACCATTTTCCCAAAATCTATTCACAAATGATTTCCTTTGTTGTTGGTTCAAACCCATCATCTGATGATTTTCTACTCTCCTCTTGCATTGCCAACTATATTTATAATGATTTTTTAGGTTATATATTATATATAAGGGTTAATATACACGTATATGATACAATATTACTTACATATGCTTTTTTGGCTACTTCGCTTATCCACTCATCCTTCTCTAAGAAGTGACTTTTGTAAAACAATTCCACTTGGCTTACTTTTTCACCTTTATTGATCATATGTAATTCAATAAAAAAAAAAATTATTCTTTAGATTCAATGGAAAATGAATAAAATAATCATGAATTTGCATCATACCATACCAGTTCATTTTGTATTTGAAGAAAAGATTTCGACCCACAATAATGGTTGAAATTGAGACATTCTCTACTCTTCTTGTTCTTATCCCTTTCTTCCTACACAAATTATAATTTACTAGTATAAGCAATTTATGTAAACGATAAGTACAATAAACACATAAAATTTACCTACCATTCAGGAGTCTCCCATCGATCACAAAGAATCTTCCAATCTTTTTTATTTGTTAACCTATCTGGTGGGCTTTCACAAGCAAGTACAGAATTCTCAAAGCTACTAGAAAATTTAGTGCATTGACTTGTTCTAGGGTCTCATCTCTATTCATTACAACAGGTGGAGATCTACGCACAAATTTACCATCGTGTTGCTTACTCTTACGCCAACTGTGGTTATCTGGAAGATAACTTCGATGACCTATGAAAGAAATTTTTCCTCTTATCTTAAACGACGATCTATCTTGTTTACAAATAGGACATGCTTGATAACCTCTCCATCCTGACAAGTCTCCGTATGCAGAAAAGTCATTAATCCCACAACAAACATGCATGTAACTTAAAATACCCCCACTCATGCAATTGTAAGTTCAAACACCATCATTCCATAACTCTTTCAACTCTTCAATCAGTGGTTCTAAATAGACATCAATTTCTTTTCCAAGAGACTTTGGTCCTAGTATAAGTAAAGACATGAAAAAATTAGATTCGTTCATTCATTTCCATGGTGGCAAATTGTAAGGAACAAGCATCACGGGCCATATGTTGTATGAAGTACTCATATTCCCAAATGGATTAAATCCATCTGAAACTAAGGCCAATCGAACATTCTTTGTGTCTAAAACAAATTGAGGAAACTCTCTATCAAAACATTTTCACCCTTCAGCATCAGTTGAATGTTGCAACATGCCATTAGTTTCAACTCGTTTATTCTTATGCCATCGCATCTCAGAAACAATATGTTTTGATGAAAACAACCGCTTCAACCTTAGTATTAGTGGGAAATGACGTAAAATTTTGTTTGAAATCTTCTTATTCTTGTCATCCTTTATTTTGTATTGAGACTCCCCACACACTGGACAACTTTCACAATTAGAATATCTTTTCCAAAATAAAACACAGTCGTACTTGCAAGCATAAATAGAATCATATCCTAGTCCTAGTGTAACAACTCAAATTTGTACGCATACATTATAGGAAACTAAATGTCAAATGTTAAGTAGGACGAAATTTTATTTAAAGGGGTGGTAAATGTAATACCTTAACCCTAATTTAGAAAGCAGGAAAATAAATAAAAATATATAATTAAGAATGAAAAATATATAAACTTAATAGGAAAATTGGGTGAAAATTTAGAATTGAAAAAAAATAAGAAATTTATTAATTATCCAAATATAATGAATAAGAGTATGCCCTTGCCCTCGAGTCGACCTTACTCATGGAAGTAGATCTTGCTGCCAAAACCTCAACTTTTGAACGAGGATTCATGCCAAATCAAAAGATGAAATTCACCCAACAGGGCTTCCAACATTCACAACGGCAAGCAAAAATTTCCTAAAGCACACAGGGTGTACAGTTACAACAGAAGAGTCAAACATTCACATATCCTAAGTGCAGAAATTGTGGAAAACACCATCAGGGGCAATGTTTTCGGAACTTAGGGGTGTGTTTCAACTGCGGCCAGACGGGTCACTATGCAAAGGCTTGCCCAAAGTTCATCAACCAAGTATCAACTGTCCAGACCACCCAGCCTACTAGTAACAAGGGTACTCAACAACAGAAAGGACGGGTGTTTGCTATTACACGTCAAGAGGCAGAGGATCAAGATGCAGTTGTTATAGGTACATTACCCATCCTCGGGTATTATGCCTTCACTTTATTTGATTGGGGCTCTAGTCATTCATTCATCTCTACAACATTTGCACAACATGCTCAATTAACATCAAAGCCCTTAGGCTACATTCTATCCTTAGCTACTCCTGCCGGAGTATCTATGTTGGCCAACTCAGTAGTGGAAAACTGTGAATTGTCAGTATCAGGAGATAATCTAGGGATGACCCTTATCATCCTACACATAAGTGATTTTGACATAATACTAGGTATGAATTGGTTAGCAGCAAACTATGCAAACATAGATTGCCATAAATAGGTCAGATTCACCTTTCTAACAAGAACCAAGTTTAAGTTTAAGAGTTCTAATACACAATCAGCCCCAAGAATAATTTCAGCCTTAAAAACTAAACATTTGCTCAGCCATGGGGCTTGGGCATATTTAGCAAGTGTAGTGGATTTACGAAACCAAAAGGATGAAATTAAGGTCATTCCTGTAATAAGAGAATTTGAAGATGTATTCCCAGAAGAGCTACCAGGTTTACCACCTAGTCGAGAAATAGAATTTTGTATAGATCTAATTCCCGAAGCTGAACCAATATCTAAAGCACCATATAGAATGGCACTTGCGGAATTAAAAGAACTCAAAATACAATTACAAGAATTGTTAGATAAGGGATTTATACGTCTTAGCATGTCTCCATGGGGAGCACCTGTCTTATTTGTTAAGAAAAAGGATGGATCAATGCGTTTATGTATAGATTATCGAGAGTTGAATAAGTTGACAATAAAGAATAAGTACCCACTCTCACACATTGATGACCTATTTGACCAATTACAAGGAGACTTAGTATTCTCCAAAATAGATTTACGATCTGGATATCATCAACTACGAATCAAGGAGTCTGATATACCCAAGACTGCTTTTCGAACAAGATATGGGCATTATGAATTCGTTATGATGCCCTTTGGATTAACGAATGCCCCAGCAGCCTTCATGGGCTTGATGAATAGAATTTTTAAGGACTATCTTGATAACTTCGTGATCGTATTTATAGATGATATTTTGGTCTATTCCAAGTCTGAGGCAGAACATGAAAAACATCTTAGGGACGTCCTTTCCATATTAAGAAATGAAAAGTTGTATGCCAAATTCTCCAAGTGTGAGTTTTGGACGCGACAAGTTGCCAACCTATGGCATATTGTAAAGCAAGAAGGAATCTCAGGGGATCCTGCTAAGACTGAAACAGTTAGCAAGTGGCCTCGCCCAACAACAGTCAGCGAAGTGCGCAGCTTACTTGGATTAGCAGGATATTATAGACGATTTGTGAAGAATTTCTCAAGTATAGCATTACCCTTAACTAACCTCACCAAGAAGAATAATCCTTTTTTTTTTAACCAAGCATGTGAGCAAAGCTTCCAGGAACTAAAAGAAAAGTTGACCATAGCCCCTATTCTCACTATACTTGGCGGATCAGGGGGTTTAACTGTGTATAGTGATGCATCGAAGAAGGGGTTTGGTTGTGTATTGATGCAACACTGAAAGGTAATAGCATATGCTTCAAGACAACTAAAACCTTATGAACAAAATTATCCCATTCATGACTTGGAGTTAGCTGTCGTAGTCTTTGCCTTAAAGATATGGAGACATTACTTATATAGGGAAAAAAATCCAAATTTATACAGATCATAAAAGCCTAGTACTTCTTTACCCAAAAAGAGTTAAATATGAGGCAACGAAGATGGTTAGAATTAGTTAAAGACTATGACTGTGAGATCCTCTATCATCCAGAAAAACTAACATTGTTGCTGATGCTCTTTAGCAGAAAGTCAGCTCATACAACAGCCTAAGTACCATTTCCAACCACATAATGAATGACCTTGAAAGAGCTAAGATCTCACTAATACCAGAAACCTTCACAACTCGAATTGCACAGTTAATTGCAAGACCTGCATTAAGGCAAACTTAGCCCTCGCTTTATTGGACCTTTGAAATATTAGAACGTATTGGCCAAGTAGCTTATCGATTAGCATTACCACCTACTTTTTCTACATACATAATGTCTTCATGTATCGATGCTTCGAAAAATACGTGTTTGACCCATCCACATGTAGTAAATTTTAGAACCTCTACAAATAAGTGAAAACTTAGAAATGAAGAAGACTCCAGTTCGCATCCTAGCAAGAGAAAAAGAAGTCACTTCATAATCGGGAAAATAAGTTAGTGAAGGTTCTCTGGAGAAAATCAGCAAGTAGAAGAAGCTACATGGGAACGAGAAGAAGAGATGAAAGTCAAATACCCTTATCTGTTAAAGAACAAGAAACTTTCGAGGACGAAAGTTCTTAAGGGGGGAAGAATGTAACAACCCAAATTTGTACGCATACACTAGGGGAAATTAAATGTCAAATGTTAAGCAGGACGAAATTTTATTTTAAAGGGGTGTAAATGTAATACCCTAACCCTATTTAGAAAGCAGGAAAACAAATAAAATATATAATTAAGAATTGGAAAAATAATATACACTTAAATAGGAAAATCGGAGGTGAAAATTTAGAATTGGAAAAAAAAATAAGAAATTTATTAATTATCCAAATATAAATGAATAAGGGGGCAGAATCAGGGAGAATTAATTGAAGTTGGACGCTAGCTAATTCAGGAGACAAATGGCAGTAGATAACTTTTTATTTGGGCACTGCTCATTGAAGAATTGGAGGTGAATTAATTGCCCATATATCTTTAAAATTTGAAAGAGTTAAAAAGGGGAAGTGGAATCCACAAGCACTGAAGGCAACCCACGCGTGAAAACTAGCGAGATTGGAGAGAAAATTAGAGAGAGCGAGAGTGAGAGAGGGAGGGTGGAGAGGAAATTGGAGAGAGCAGGAGTTGAGAGTGCGAGATTGGGAGAAAATTGGAGAGAGCGAGAGTGGAGAGAGCGAATTCTCAGCGAGAGCGGAGTGAGAGCGAGAGCGAAGAGTCACGAGAGCCAAACCAGCGAGAAAGCTGAAGAGAGCGAGATTTTCTGAGAACAAAAGAGCAAGATTTGGATAGAAGCGGATTATGCGTTGAATTTGGCCACGATCTTATAGATTATACATGGAGAACTCTAAAATGGAATACAAACAAAGGTGGATGATGTAAGGGCAAACGTTAGCCAAAATTAGGTGTCCTTATTAAGAGAAATTCTTAAACCTAATGAATTTTAAAGAAGCCAGCGTGTAGGATGAGTTGTCACATAGAGAAGAGCTGGAAACGGCTATAATATGGAGGCTTTAGGCTGGAAGTTTAAACGGATTCTCAAACAAAACCAGTGAAAAATCGTGTGGAAAAAGGGTGAAGTAATTCTGTTAGTTAGAAGGAGGAAACGCAAGGGAAGTGCTGCCCAAATTTCCTTCTAATTCAAGAGGAAAGCTCTACTGATTAAACCAAGAAAAATAATAAGGAATAACTTGGATCAGCAGTCAAGGTAAGTTGTTATTCTCACCCTCTCTTTAAGTTTTTCATGGTAGTGTACACTTTAATATGTTGCATAATATGTTATTGTTATGTTGCATTACATGTTTAAAAATACGTTTTCGACAAGGGACCCATCATTATGTTGTTCATAAAGATTTAGAATTTTAATTAGATAAAGGTTGTGCTTCTAGGGGTAGTAGTGCATGTATGGTTGCACCCCTCTAGACCCAATTCTATGTCAAGATTATGCTAGGGACTAACAAGGTATGTATGGTTGCACCCCTCTAGTCCAATCTTACGTTTATGTTAATGGTTGATGTTGGATGCGACTTTGGCCGTACTGACTGCATAACCCGCTAATCATCAGATGGGTTAGTTTCCGCCTAAGTCCTCATCTTCCTATCAGAGCGAAGAAATTTACGTTAGAAGCATAACCGACCACCACATGTTATTATATGTTTTCGGTCCCAATCATATGTTTTCAGGACATGTTGCATATGATTGTGCATTTGGTCACTACCCTATGTGATAACTACTTACTGGGTATATTATATACTCATCCTATTTTTACAGACTTTATAGGAAAGAACATAGTGTAGGTGGCAGAACTGGACGTCGCTCAAATGGCCAACCATCAAACTCACTATTATAGGCATATGCATATCACTACGCTAATGTTTTATGTATCCTGGTGTTTTGTAAAATAAACTTTTTATATAGTTTTCTACCTAATTAATAAAATCTTAGATATGTTCTTTTGAGATTTTTGCCAAAACTCATCTCATGATAGAAATGTCTAAGTATGCATGTCATAGCGGTTGGACCATAATATGTAAGGATCCAGTTGTTACACCTAGGTCACGTAATTTTCTCTTGACTTCATAAAAAGAACTAGGTATACATGCATTAGTTGGAAAGACATCTTTCAACAAATCTAGTAACATATCAAAGGATTTGTTACTTCAATTATTGATAACCTTAATATGCATCAATCTCACCAAGAATTTCAATGAAGAAAATCTTGTACAACTAGGGTATAATGGGTTACGTGCTTCATCCAAAGTCTTCTTCATCTTCATCATATGCCGCTTCTCTCTTCGGTCTTGCAAATCATTCAAAAAATTGAACAACTCGTCATTATCATTGTGTGCAGTATGTTCTTCCCTTAATCCATCATTCGTTGAAGGAGCTAAAGGAGTCACGACTATTTGAAATTGAGTTAAATTTACCGGTTCTCCATGATAAATCCATTGACTATATGAAAGAGATATTCTATTAGCAAATAAATATCGTTCTACTTCATCTAATGTCTGAAACATTGAATTATGATAATTTTTACACGAGCATCTCGTTTTCCCCTCTCCATTTACATGACACTTTGTCACTTCCATGAATTGTGCAACTCCATCAATGTAGTCTCTTGAGAATATATCTCTAAGCTTAATCCAAATGATATTCATCGTTAAATCAAATGAATAAAGTGTAAATTTTAACACTAGCAAGTAAAAAGTGTGAAATTTAGTTAATTAGTTTTAAACATCCTTAGCAATTCCATTTTAAAACTTAAAGCATATTATATCCATAAAAAGGAAATATTAAACTTTAATATTAACAAATGAATCTCATATACAAAATCAAAACCAAAATACACAAACAATCCATCCATAAACAAATGAATATCCTAGTTCTAATCTGAAACAAATATACATATCCATCTTAAAAGAAAGAGAAAATAAAACAGAACAACTAAAAGCTTATTTTAAATAGATTTAATAGATCATATTTATTAAAAACAAAACCCATTATCAGAATAATAACATGTCGATCAAAATTGATCATAACAGATCAACTAAAAGATTATTGATCAAAATTGAATTTAAATTGACGTGTTGGTTTAAGGAAAATGAAATTTTTTAAAGAATTTGATAGATTTTGTCATGCACCTAAAATTTTATAGATTTAAGATTAAATCACAAACTTAGGTTTTTGAATTTCAAAGATGGCATATCTAACCAGTTATTTAATTTTTAAATCTGTTTTATGATGACGGGCAGAAATGCACATCATCTTAGGCCTTTTATTTAGAATTATGAGGGTTGTTAAGTAGAATATGCGGCGAATATATCAGGAATTCATGAGAAAATAAGTTTGTGTCAATCGGCATCAAGAATCTCAACTAACCCACTATTATGCGTTATTATGCATTTAATTGTCTATCTTTGTAGCTAACGCAGGAAGCGGACGCATATGCGGAAGTCGGGCTATCGCAAAAGACAACCGCATGCGGAGAATTTCTCCATCGTAAAGGCGAACGCATACGTTTGACGCATGGATGTTGCGGCCATCAACCGCATGCGTCCATCACATAGAAATTGCAGTCGTCAAGCGAATGCGGTCATCGCCAAGAAGTTGCGGTCATCAAGTGAATGCGGTCATCGCAAGATTGCGGCTACATGATGATAACCATAATAGAGGGATGAACGCAAGGTTGGTGGAATGGAAACATGAACGCATATCTCGGGAGAATCAAAAGATGATGTTGACATTTCACCTATCACGCCGTTAGCAGCAGAGATTCAGAAAAGGACCATCGCGCCGCGAATGTCAGAATCAGAGAAAGTCCATTAATGCTGTCGGCGATCAAGTTCTATAAATAGAGGCCGCTGAGCAAAATTTCAAACCATCCAAGGTTTTCTACCTTCGGGTGGATCCTTGTGATCCAGACCAAAGCGTTAAAAGAAAGCTTGAGAGTTCTTCATCTCCTTCATCCATTCTGAGTGACAACTGGAGCCTTCGTCGGAGTTAGATCTCGAGAGAGTCAGCTCCACCGCCCTTCCATGGCACCATCGACAAACTTGACACACATCCACTGGAAGCAAGACATTGCTTCCAGCTGGTCCTTCCATTTCCCTTCTTTTCTTATATTGTATTGTATTACATTTTGGCTTAAGGAATTAATACATTTTGTGATAAATGTATTTCTATATTTTCCTTCGATTCCATCTTCATTTACTTAGCATCCTTAACTTTCATTGCATCACTTAGTGAGACTGTTAGAGTATCACAGCAGCATAGGAATATGAAGCATGTAGCAAACCACCGGGAGGTGTGCGTTGCGTGAGTGTTGTGAGAAAACCTTATTTGCTTAGTGTGAAATTGTAGCAACGCTTGTCTATAGGCGGATGTAATGCTTGTCTATGAGTAAAGTCAGCAACAACTAACTGCCCGGGAGGGTAAGTGGTTGGTCGCATTAAGCAATGTAAGCAAGTATTCACTAGAGATAGGAATAATCTTACGTCAGCCAGGTTTATGCGATTATCTTGTCTTATGAGCGCATCATTCATCATTTAGGCATACTTGGAAGAGTAGTCTAAAAACGAAATATAAGACTCGAGAGAGCGGATTGGAACACATAAGTAAGAATGGGGAATTTAGAGATAAGCTCCATTTGCTATTACATAGCGTATGCACCCTATGGATAGGATATTGCATGCGTCCAGAAGTAGGATACGGTGGTATGCGATCATCTTGTTTATGTGTGGGAACACATGAGTAGGAATAGAGACTTAGAAATAAGGCCTCTCGACACTATCGTATATACATCGCATGCATCCTAGAATTAGGCACAAGTGTGTGTAGCATGATCGCATAACTTGTGTTGGCCGGGGTTGCACTTGCAGTCAATCTTAAGGGTTGCGATGAAATCATCCTCACTATTTTATCTATTTTTCCATGCAATTTACTACGTGTCTACAGTTGCCGTGTCTCTACCTCTCATTCATACTTCTACTGCTTTGTCTGTTAGTTAGGAGTAGGAGTAGATTATAGCTTAAAACCCTCATCATTCTTTTATTCATCTGCCACAAACACATCACTGCATACATTCAGCTACAAGTCTCTTAGTTTGACCTTGAATCACCCAAGAAACTTGCGTTCTCGTTATACTTGGCGAGAGCACAAGAAAACTTGTGACAGGAACGCATGGTCATCACATATAAGAGTAACGCATATTTTCATTCCAACACATGACCACCGACGCATGAGCATTAACGCATAACCTAAGACATGCATCGCATATTGCGTCCCCAAAATTTACGTCATCATTTTATCGGTCCAAATTTGTAATGTTCTGTGTGATTGGTCTGAAAACTTTAAATGATAGAGAAATTGGATTGAATAGCTATATACTCTAATTTTGAAAAATAACCCCCAAAAAAAGAAAAGAAAAAAAAAAGATGTAATGAATTATGACCAATGTGAAGTTGTGATGAATTTCAGTGGCTACTTTTCTTTTCTAATTTTATCTACCCCATATTGGTAAGCAAATATTATATGATTTCAAGTTTAGATATCAAAATCCATATCTTCCCATTAATTAAGGGTTGTTTGGTGCGTTGAGTTGAATTCATATGTATGTAGAGTTTATAAGTCTGTGTTTTTAGTGTTTGGGGTATGTTTGAGTTTATATGTCAGAGATATTTGGTATAGTTTTATATATATATATACATAAATAATCTGCTTTTATGATGATTATTTTTTAGAAAATTGTATTGGGTAGAAAAAGAAATTAGTATATTTATAATTATAGCAACAAATTTTTGGATTTGCAAAGATGTCAAAAGAAGAAAGAGATTTTTACATAAAAAAAACCATCTTTAGGTCCTATATTTCAAAAATGTCTTTAAATTTGAATTTTTTCAAGAAAGGCTTTTAATATTATCTTTGGACAAATTTACCTTTTTTTATTATTTTTATTCCCGATTTATATATATATATTTCTCTATTTCCAAAACTTTCTTAATGATGGAGAGAGAAATATGGATAGAGAAAATTTATTTATTATGATTTTTTTTTCATATTATCAAATGGAGAGAGAAAATGGATTTATTTGTTGTGATTTTTTTCTTTATTTAATTTAATTGGAGAGGAAAAATACATTTATTGATTTTTTTTTCTATTTTCATTGGTTTCATGTTTTTTTTCTACGGATTCATGGTTATTTAAAATATACTCCATAACATTTTGTTAGGAATTTAAAAATATTCTAACCAATATATGAAATATAGCACAGTATATAAATTCAATCATTGACATAAATCACCATATAATGCATTTATTATGGAGAGAAAAAATGTATTTATTATGATTTTTTCCCTTTTTCAATTGTACAGAAAATGCATTTGATATATTTTTTTTCCATTTTCATTTAGAGAGAGAAAATGACATTAAATATGATTTATTTTCCATTTCGTTTTTCATGTTGATTTTTGTTATTATGTGAAATATTTCATTATTTGTTTACTTATACATGTAATATATTATGTTGTTTATTTGTACATATCAATTTATTGAGTTTTTTTTTAAAAAAAAAAATTAATGGTTATTTTAAATATACCTTAGAATTCATGATTAAACGTTTTAGTTTAAATCCAATACCACTATTAACTTTAAATTTTTTATTTAATTCGTTTTAGTTTTTTTTTTCTCCACAAAATAAAGTAATATCACTATTTTTTTTATTAGAAACATATTCTTAGTTTTACATTAAAAACTACTAATAAATTTTAAAATTTTGGCAAAATGAAATAAGATTTAAATATAAATTTTATATTTAAAAAGATTTATTTTTTCTATTAAAAACATATTTAGATATCTATTTATAGATTTCGTTAATTTTTTTCTTTCAACATGAATGAAAGATAATTTTTATTTTTAAAATTTTGAGTTACATTATTTTTACTAAAAGTATGAAAAAAAATATTATCTTTACTATGTAATATGTTTTTATTAATGACTTTTTTATATGTTTAAACATAAATAATTTGAGACTATGATGTAATATTTTAAAAATTGAAGTTGAAAAGAAACTGAGTTTCAAGAGAACAATATTCTTCTCTTGTGCGTTCTTGAGTTTTGTAAGAGAACAAGTTTCTTCTCTTAAAAGTTTGTGAGATTTAGAGTGAATTCAGAGTGGGCTCATCAACGCTGTCAACAAAGTGGTATTAGAGCAAAATGATTGAAAGATGTCATCTAACATGTTGCAACCTCAACTTCCTCGCTTTGAGGGAAAAAAACTATAGATGGTGGAGCCAACAAATGAAGATTCTTTATGGATCTCAAGATCTTTGGGATATTGTTGACAGAGAGGATATTCAGAGCTAGAAAGTGAGGATGGTCTTTCACCACAACGACTCAATGAGTTGAGAGATACTAGAAAAAAAGTTAAGAAGGCATTATTTTTCATCTACCAAGCTGTGGATGAAAATATTTTTTAAAGAATATCAAAAGTATCTACTGCTAAAGCAGCATGGGATGCATTGTAGAATTTGTACGAAGGAGAAGAAAAGGTAAAATTGGTCCGATTGCAAACACTTTGAGCTGAATTTGATACCATTCGAATGAAAGATGCTGAAACTATTGAAGATTTTTTCAACCGTGTTCTCTTAATTGTTAATCAATTGAGATCAAATGAAGAAACAATCGAAGATCAAAGGGTGGTTGAAAAGATCCTTAGAAGCATGACTAGAAGATATGAGCATATTGTTGTAGAAATTGAAGAATCCAAAGATTTGTCAACTCTCTCCATCAATAGTTTAATGGAATCTCTTAAATATCATGAGCTCAGATTGAAGTTGTTTGATTCTATTCCTTCAGAAGAAGCTTTTCATATGCAATCCTCCTCTAAAGGGCGATCTGGTGGAAGAAGAGGTGGACGTGGCGGTAGAGGCAATGGACGATCCAACGTCGTAACAAATTTAGAGTCAGAAAGAAGAGACAATCAATCTTCTTCAAATAGAGAAAGTGGAAGAAGTTCAAATAGAGGAAGAGGCAGAAGTGGTGGTCGTGGAGATTTTTCTCATATACAATGTTTCAATTGTAGACGTTATGGACATTTTCAAGCAGACTGTTGGTCTAAGAAGGCTAATTCTAATCAATCAAAAACCACTCTAATGCATGAGCAACAGGATAATGAACAAGGTCTTCTCTTCCTCACATTCAATGTCCAAAAAACAAGCACTGAGGAAATATGGTATCCTGATAGTGGTTGCAGCAACCATATGATAGGATGAAAGGATATTTTTATATCTTTAGATGAATCTCATCAAAGTGTAGTGAAAATTAGTGACAACAAGAAGCTTGAGGTCAAAGAAAAAGGAGATATTCTTGTCAAGACAAAAAAGGGATCAAAAAGAATTATTGATATGTATTATGTTTCAGGTCTCAAACACGATCTTTTAAGTGTTGGGCAACTTCTCCTAAGAGGACATGATGTTATCTTTAAAGATAACATATGTGAGATTAGAACCAAGAATGGAGGTCTCATAACGAAGGTACGCATGACTCACAACAAAATGTTTCCAATTAAAATATGCTATAAGAAGCTTGTTTGTTTTGAGACTTTAGTAAATGACTCTTCATGGCTATGGCATTGTCGATTCGGGCACCTGAGTTTTGATACTTTATCTCACATGTGTCAACAACATATGGTGAGAGGAATGCCAAATATTAAAAAGGAAGGTCAACTTTGTGAAGCATGTGTTTTTGGAAAGCATCATCGAAATTCATTTTCGACTGGAGGTTCTTGGAGAGTATCAAAACCTCTTGAGCTTGTCCATACAAACTTATGTGGACCCATGAGAACCACTACACATGGAGGTAACCGTTATTTTCTCACATTTATTGATGACTACAGTCGGAAAACATGGATTTATCTGCTAAAAGAAAAGAGCTCTACTTTTGAATGTTTCAAGACATTCAAAGCAATGGTGGAAAATGAAAGTAACTTGAAATTGAAAGCATTGCGTTTGGATCGTGGAGGAGAATATATAGTCTTTGCAGATTTCTTGAAGGAAAATGGAATCAAGCATTAGAAGACTGTTCAAAGAAACCCTCAACAAAACGGAGTTGCAGAGAGGAAAAACAGAATAATAATGGAACTTGCAAGAAGTATGTTGAAGGCCAAGAAGCTTCCAAATCAATTTTGGGGAGATGCAGTAACTTGTGTTGTTTATCTCCTAAATCGAGCTTCAACCAAAAGTGTGCAAGGTATTACTCCTCAAGAAGCATGGAACGGATTGAAACCAACTGATAGTCACCTAAGAGTGTTTGGGTGTATTGCTTACTCTCATATTGCAGATGAGAAAAGAGGTAAACTAGATGATAAATTAGAAAAATGCATTTTTGTTGGGTACAGTGAGAACTCCAAGGCTTACAGATTATACAACCCTGTAAGTAAGAAAGTTATTATTAGTCGAGATGTCAAGTTCGATAAAACAAAATTCAAGCAATGGGATGCACCAAATAAAGATGAGAATCCATTACTTGTTGACATGAATGGCAAAAAAGATGCTCGAGACTTGGAGCTTGAAGAGACTCAACCACTGACTTCACCTTCTTCATCACACTCCACAAGTGATGAAGAAACTACTCCAAGGAAGACAATAAATTTTCAAAAGATCTATAATACTTCAAGAAGAATACAAGATGATGAACATGTTGATTTTGCATTATTTGCATATGTTGATCCTATATACTTTGAAGAAGCAATTCAAGATGAGAAATGGAAAGTTGCAATGGATCAAAAGATTGATGCAATCAGAAGAAATGAGACATGGGAGTTAGCCAAATTACTAGAGAATAGAAAAACTCTTGGAGTCAAATGGATCTATAGAACAAAACTGAAGCAAAATGGAGAAGTGCAGAAATACAAGGCCAGACTCATAAAAGGTTACAAATAAAAGTTTGGTGTGGATTATGAAGAAGTTTTTGCACCAGTAACTCGCTTGGAAACTGTTCGTTTGATGTTAGCCCTTGCAGCACAAAATAACTGGAAAATTCATTAAATGGATGTCAAGTCAGCATTTCTAAATGGGTATTTAGAGGACACAATTTATGTTGAGCAGCCCCCTGGTTATGCCAAAATTGGAGAAGAAAATAAGGTGTGTCGATTGAAGAAAGCATTGTATGGGCTAAAGTAAGCACCAAGAGCATGGTACAAACGTATCGATAATTTTTTCTTGAAGGATAGTTTTAGAAGATGTCCATATGAACATGCTCTCTACACCAAAGAAGACGGAAATGGTAACTTCTTGATGATTTGTCTATATGTTGATGATTTAATATTTACAGAAAATTCAAACATGATGATTGACGAGTACAAAGAGAGCATGAAGAAAGAATTTGTGATGACTGATATGGGTTTACTTCATTACTTTCTTGGTATTAAAGTTAAACAAGGTGATAATGAGATTGCAATTTCCCAAAAGAAGTATGCAAAAGATTTGTTAAAGTTCAAAATGGAGAATGCTTATCCTGCTAGTACTTCTATGGAACTGGGTTTGAAGTTAAGCAAGCATGATGACAGTGAAGCTTTTGATGCCACCATCTATAGAAGTCTTGTTGGAAGTTTAATGTATTTAACTACAACTAGACCTGATCTTATGTTCTCAGTAAGTTTATTGAGTAGATTTATGGCATCACCAAAGAGAAGTCGTTGGGAAGCTGGAAAGAGAGTTCTTAGATATATTCTAAGAACTGTTGATCATGGAATCCACTATAAAAGGAATATGGATAACATTCTTGTTGGCTACAGTGATAGTGATTGGGAAGGAAATATTGATGATTTCAAAAGTACTTTTGGGTATGTATTTAATATTGGTTCTGGAGCAGTTTCGTGGGCATCAAAGAAGTAGGATGTTGTAGTATTGTCAACAACGGAAGCTGAATACATTTCTTTGTCTGCAGCTAGTTGTCAAGCACTTTGGCTTAGAAAGGTACTACATGAATTGAAGTGTCCTCAAGAGAAAGGGACCGTCATATTCTGTGACAATAAATCATCTATTTCACTTTCGAAGAATCCAGTTTTTCATAGAAGAAGCAAACACATACAGATCAAGTATCATTTCATTAGAGAATTAATCAAAGATGGAGAAGTATATCAAGTATTGCAAGACATAAGATCAAGTTGCAGACATATTCACAAAAGCATTAAAGACAAACTTATTCTTGAAAATGAAAGAGAAGCTCGGAGTCAGGGAAGTCTGCTTAAGGGGGCATGTTAGAAATTAATAAGCTAGATAGATTATGGATAATACATTCCTAGATACATTTCTAATTTCTGGATACATGTAATTGTTCAAGTACATGAATGGTATGTATACATGTATTCATTTATTTTGTGTCTTTTAGAAAGTGTCTCTTGATTACTATATAAAGAGTTCATTTCCCTCATTTGTATGCAAGAGAAAAGAATCAAAATCAATAGAAGCAAATTGAAGTTTGAAAAGAAACTGAGTTTCAAGAGAACAATATTCTTCTCTTGTGCGTTCTTGAGTTTTGTAAGAGAATAAGTTTCTTCTCTTAAAAGTTTGTGAGGTTTAGAGTGAATTTAGAGTGGGCTTGTCAACGCTTTCAACAAGAACTACAATGTACTTTAAATCAACTCAATTTCCTTAAAGAATCTTGATTATTCCAATTTTTAACCCACAGTAACCTATATTTCTACAAGTTATCAATATGTAATAATAGAAGTTTATTAGTGTTGCCTATTGATAGACTTCTACTTTAAATAAAACTCTATCAATGATTATCACTAATTGAATTCTATTATTACATAGTTCTATATGTGACTGTCACTGTAATAATAAAATTCTATTGATGATAGACACTAATTAGACTTATATTAGTCATAAATGTATTCTAATTGAAGTCTATTAGTGATAGTCTTCTATAACCAACATAACTAAAACATTTTAGACATTATTTCTCTATTTATAATCTATCAGCGATAGAGTTTTCTTAACACAACTTTGTGATAGAACGTGGCTTATAGACTACTTCCATCATAAAACGTGTAGTGATCTATCAATCGTACTACTACAATTTCTTAGTAACTCTTTGCTATAGACTCATATTTGTAAAGAATTTCATTTTTAGTAATAGAAGTGTACTACTGATAGTCACTAATAGGTTTATATTTTTATATATAGTTCTATCAATGATAGTCACTAATATACTTCTATTATTACATAAATATATCTATAATAATATAAGTTTATCAATGATAGCCACTGATAGATTATTATCACTTTTAGAGTCTTCGTTCGTTATACTATATATGGATAATAATTTAGTTTGCTTCAAGAGGGTTTTTTTTCCCTTTTATGTACTAGGTTAGTTTGATGAGGGACAAGCACAAACAATTCCTAAACTTAAAATTTTTTCTTTTATTTTTGTTGGAACAGCTACCTCCGATGGACAAAAGACACAACGATCGAACGACTATGACATTGTAAATTAACTTGCAAAATAAAAAATTGTTACAGTCTGAGTCGTGGACCTTTCTCTCATTAAGACGTTTCATAGCTCTGCCCCTTGTGCAAGCTGTTTAACAATGGCCACACTGTCCCATGATAAAACAACCTAGATAATACTATCTCGAACAGAAGTGCACTAGAACCGTTTGGAAGACTCACACCTTTTCTGCTATTTTTGCTCGGTAAACAAGAATGAATCAAAGAACAGAGAGGAGTGCCTCCTCGAGAATGAAAATAAGAATGGAATTGTGATTTGCTTTTTTCTAAAAAAAAATGATTCAATTTACAGGCAGAGAGCCCAACTATAAAACGCATATTGCGCATGGGTGGAGGGTATGCACGAACCGAGGAGGCGGACGACCACGTAAAACGCAGATGGCCATGCCAATATCGAACAACTAAAAGAACGGTTGGAAATGATTTTTGTAATAAGATAGATAAATAAAATTAATTAATTAATAATTTTTTTAATAAAATTAAATCCACACACACGCTCGCCTCATCACACCCGACCAATCGGATGGAAGAATGACGGTGCGTGTGTGGGATGACCACCATACTCACATTTGCCTATCTCCTCATCCCTTCTAATGTGTATAAACCTATGTTTTACGACTTGAACCTTTACATAATGAAGACAATTTAGAATATACTAGAGTAACTCTTGGTTTTGAACTCTATCTCTAACAACATCTCACACACAACATTATTAGGGTGTAGTTCGAAAGCTTGTGCTTTAAGGCCTAGCACGTGTATCCCGGTTTAGTGATCTAGAGAATTTGCCTAAAATTTCATATGAAGCGGCCCACACTTCCACATTCACATAGATGAGTCTATCAAGAGTATTCCTGTAGCTAGGTACCCCACTTGACATCAAGTATAAATCTCATTAAGAACCGAGTTCAACATTTCTTACACTTTAGGATGATTCTAAGTCATAGGAAGGGAACTCTGTGTTCATTGTAGCATGATTCACTTCATATCACTTATGATCAGTTATTGCCCGTTGAACTTATTTCTTGGGATCTTCAGTCTACAGGTTGGGTTTTCCTCACAAGTGTTTCATCTTTTTATAAGCATGAGTCCCATCCTTTCTGAGGTTTTGTAAACCTTCTCTCTGGTCAGTCCTTTCGTCAAAAAATCTGCCAAGTTTTCATACGTCCTAGGCTCTGGGTTTTCTTCAAGTACCTCATAACCATTTCTATAGCATTCCAATGCTCTATACTAAGCCTGCTTGTAAACCTACAAAATAATCCTATAACATAAGCTATATCAAGCCTAGTGCAGTCAGTAGCGTATCCGAGACTGCCTATGATGCTCGCATACTCAGAGATTAACACTGTCATCAATGTCCTTGAACAACTTAACACTAGGGTCATAAGGAGTACATGTTAGTTTACATTCAAAGTAATTATATTTCTTTAGAATCTTTTCTACATAGTGAGATTGATTCAAAGAAATTTCCTTTTCTGACCTAGTTACCCACATTACACCCGATTCTCCTAAGTCTTTCATATCGAAGTTTACACTCAACATGGATTTCACATCATTTATAACATGCAAGTTCGAAAGATTAACAAATGTCTACATACAAATATAAGATCGTGCAAAGATTGCTTTCAAAATAATAGTAGATGCATTTGTCATTTTCATTGACTTTGGAACCTTTTAGACAAGATTAGATTATCAAAATTTTTATGTCATTGTTTAGGAGCTTGTTTTAGGCCATAAAAAAATTTATCTAACTTGCAAACTTTGTTCTCTTAACCGTGGACTATGAAGCCCTTAGGTTATTCCATGTAAATCTCTTCTTCAAGTTCACTGTTTAGGAAAGCAGTTTTTATATCTATCTGATGTACTACGAGGTTATATAGGGCAGGGAGAGAAAGTAGTACACAGATTGAGGTAATTTTAGCGACTGAGAGAAAGTGTCAAATAAGTTTATGTTTTCTCTCTGTCTAAAGCCTTTTGCTACTAACTTGGCTTTAAACTTGTTTATTGTTCCATCAGGTCTAAGCTTCTTCCTTAGGATTCACTTGCATCCTAGCCTTGCAACCCATGGGTAGGTCTATTAAGTGTCAAATCCTATTTGACTCAAGAGAGTCCATTTCATCATCTATAGCTTCTTGCCATAAGTTACCATCTGCAGAGGATAAGGCTTCTTTTAGGTGTTTAGGATCTTCTTCTACGTTATAAATCTGGAAGTCATTCCCAAAGTCCTCGACAGTTCTAGTTCTTTTGCTTCTCCTAAGCTCTGGGCCAATTTCTTCATTAGGAGTTAGACATCTAATAGGTGGTAAACTACTAGAATTCGAGCCCCTGCTATTCCTAGATTTAAAAGGAAATTTATCCTCGAAGAAGTCGGCATCATTTGACTCAAAGATTACTTGGTTTACTAGGTCATAGAACCTATAGGCTTTACTATTTATGACATAACCTATAAAGATACAATCATAGGCTTGATAGAATGATATATCACATAGCAGAAGACTACAGAATCAATAAGCACTTAAACTACATTTAATTTGAGTTTTAAGCATGCCGTACATATGATATTCAAAAGAGGGTTTGAAATACATATTACCTTTGAAAATTCCTCCACAAAATCAGCTGGAAAAATACCAAGATCTCACTTGAATCACCGAGAGGACTACCACCGAGATCTTCTCTATTATGCTCAAGCTGGGATATGTGGTGGAAACACTTGAATCAAATTGAGTTGCTGAGGAACAAGAGCAGAGTTATCAAAGTAGAACTTTTTCTATTTTTCAATCTCTCACTGGTCTTCATGCATGAAGCTTCTATATATAGGTAAAAACTATCCAATTTTATCAGGTTACATGTTGGACAGCTCCAGCTTGAAGACTAGTAATGGATGTTGGTGATTCTCCAATAATACATGTTATGGGGTTTTTCCTAAAATTGGAGAAACCCATTAACATAAATGATTTCATAAAACCATTTTATTTAAATTAATTTTATAACATTAATTCAAAATAATTAATTTAAATAAAAACTAATTTTAATTAATTTAATATCTAAATTAATAAAATATTAATATCACCAATAAATCAATTTTATATTTAAATCATAATTTAAATATTAATTGATTTTCCAACTTAGTTTAATTTCAATTAACTTAAACGTTTATAATTGTAGCATATAAAATTAATCGAAAACTCTAAATTCATACATCAATACTCAATTTGTTATTCCAATTTAATGAGCTAGTAGAGGGACCTAATGGACCTACAGATCACGAGCTTAAATGATATGTAATTAATTTGTTAAAACTCTTTAATCGAATTAATTACTATTCGTTAACTATCAAGACACACCACTATAGCTCGATAGTTGCACTCTCCTCACTGTAGATATATTTTTGTCTATGTAAACCATAATCAGTAAGTCGATCCTTCACAGGTCGTTCATAATCACAGCTGGGTCAAGATTATAGTTTTACCCTTGTGAATACATCTTGTTCCTAAGTTCCCACTGACCTTCTAATGAACAATTTAATTCATAATAATTATGAATCAAGTCCTTTCTCTATCATGAGAAGGCAGGACCCCGATTTTTCAAGACTTGGAATTAGTAATTAAGAGAACAACCTATTTACTAACCTTAAAACGGGTAGGAGTGAATTTCATCTTGTAGGGCTATGTCCCCAACTATTCATCTGGTCTTATCTCCAAAATGGAAGGCTTATTGAGCAGTTTTGTTAGATTACTCTCACCCATGTAGATCAAAGGATAATCCCGAATAAACAGGAGTTCATAGCTAGCTCAAGATTAAGATCGAGTTATCCTAGGTTACTTAAATATGAAATAGTCAGTTTTAACATTAAATGGTCGAAATAAAGAAAAGTGACTACTTCGTGGTCCAGTCTATATACAAATTCATTGCATAGAATACCCCCACTCACATGTCTCTACATGAATGATCTGTTAATCACATCATTTGTATTACCTATACAAAATGAGTCGCATCCAATAGTGTTACCATGATGAGATACCCAATTTCATCCATATACTTATTAGACCATTTAGGCTATATACTATTAACTTGATCCTGTTTATTCACCACATAAAGTTAAAGTATTTATACTATAGCCATAGATATGTTTATTGGATTTTCATAAAAAATGAAAAATTAACAACTTTATTGAATAAAATACTCAATAATATTTTATTGATAAATAGAATGTTTAACATGAACTGCGAGTTCTAGGACATTCCCAACAAGGTTCTACTAGCAAGCTTTCTTCTTTTGGGGTTAGGTATTCTTACAAAGGCTAGACACCTCCAAGTTCTAAAGTATGACAAGTTAGATTTCTTATTCTTAAGGAGTTTGCAGGGTGAAATTATGTTTTTGGATTTTGGTATTCTATTTAGGACATAACACATGGTAAAGATAATTTCTCCTCACCATTAAGACTCAGCTCCTAAATTAAGCAAAATAACAACTACTAATGCAGATAGAATTTTATTTTTTTTCTTTCTGCTTTTTCATTCATTTCAAGAGAATAGGGTGCATTCTTTTCATGTATTATTTCATGCAAGTTATAGAATTCGTTAAAACTGTTTGAGTCGTCGTACACAGTTCCCTTATCACTAGAAGTCTCTTAACCTTTCGGTTAAATTCGTTTTCTACTTCAGTCACAAAAAGTTTAAAGGTATCAAAAGTATCACTTTTATTTTTCAGCAAATATATGAACGTGAATCAGAACAGTCATCAATAAAAGTGATAAAGTATCTTTTATTATTCCTAGTCAAGACACGAAGTCACATAAGTCAGAATGAATTAAATCTAGAGATTCAGATTCCTTAAGTACAAATTTATCTGAAGTCTTAGTTATTTTAGCCTGACTATATTATTCGCATTTTATAAAAAAATTCATAGGTAACTTAGAAATCATTTCCAACCTAATCATGTTACTAATTAATCTTTTATTAACATGGCAAAGTCTAGCATACCAAACATTGAATGAACATGACATATAAATAGAAGATTTCGTTTTATTCAATTTTAGATTTAATTTAAGAATGTCATCAATTGCATAACTCTTCCCTACGAAAACATTATTCTTAGTGAGGGTATATAAATCTACCCCTATTGTCTGAGTGAAGTTGGCCTTGTTAAGGAGATAATTTGAGACCAAATTCTTTCTTATCTCTAGAGTGTGCAGGACTTCCTTCAAAGTAAGAGTCTTCCCAGAGGTAAACTTCAGCTCCACCTCATCGATTCCAGCAACTTTTGTTGAGTGGTGATCCTCCAACAGTATGTTTTTATCCTTAGTTTCAATTTAAGATTTAAAGAGACTAAGGTTATGACAGACATAACGCATAGTGTCAGGGTCTATCCACCACCTCTCAGAGTCACCGATCACATTTACTTCTGTGATCATGGCTACTAAAGGCTCTTCTATCAGGTTCGTCTGCTCAGCAGGACGACGCCTGTTCCTACAGTTCCTGGCCATATGCCCAGGTTTGTTACAGTTAAAGTAGAGGAACTGTACTATTTCTCCAGAAAGGGGTTTCTGTTTCTTCTGATTGTTCTGGTTGTTGGATCCACGGTTCTGACCTTTCCTCTTGGTTCCCTTTTGCTTTTGGTTAGGTTTAACGGTAGTTGAGGTAGACTTTCACGATACAATGTTTACCTCTTCCTTCTAGTTCTACTTCTAGACTTCCTCCTCAATCCTCAGGCTGGTGATCAAATCCTCCAAGGAGAACTCCTTAGTTTTATGCTTTAAGGTATTCTTAAGATCCTTCCACAGCGGAGACAATTTGTTAATAATGATAGCGATTTGAAATTGCTCATTCAGGGGCATATCTTCACTTATAATTTCATTGGTTATCTTTTGCAATTCATGGGATTGGGCCTCCATAGATTTTTCATCCGTCATTTAGAACTTCAAGTAACGACTAATGGCATACTTTTTCGAACCGGCCTCCTCGATATCGTACTTTTTCTACAGGGCATCCTATACTTCTTTTGTTGTCTTCATTGTGCTATAATAGTCATATAGATCATCAGTCAAACCATTTAAGATAATTTTTTTGCATAAAAAATCATTTTCTTCCCAATCAGCTGCATCTTTGATTTTTTGTTTAGTCGAATCTTCCTTTAGCACATCTAGCTTCTCCATAGTACAGACGTCAACAATCTTCTTGACAGTGAGGAAGAATAGCATCAACTGTTTCAGCCTTTTGAAGTTCGTTCCTTCAAATCGGAATGGATGGTTGAGATTAGAGGACATATGTCATTTTGAGTTGACAGAGCCATCACAACAGTGACAAATGGATCTCATCTTAAAATTGTTCGAACGACTACCTCTGATACAGAAGACACGATGATCAAACGGTGTCGGACGTCGAAAATTAACCTACAAAACAAAAAACTGTCACAAGCTTAGTCGCGAAGCTCGTTCTCTTTAGTTTCACAGTTTTGTCCCTCATGCAAGCAGTTCAACAATGGCCACGCTGTCTCCAGGATAAAATAGCCCAGATAATACTGTCTCGAACGGAACTGCACTGGAACCGTTCAGAAAACTCACACCCTTTCAACTATTTTTGCTCAGGAAACAAGAATGAATTAGAGAACAGAGAGGAGCGGAGACACTTGAGAATGAAGAGAAGAATGAAATTGTGATTTGCTTCTTCTGAATGCGATTCAATTTATAGGTAGAGAGCTCAACTGTAAAACGTGTACTGCGCATGGGTGGAGGACGTGCATGAACCGAGGAGGCGAATGACCATGTAAAATGCAGATGACCACGCCAATATTGGACAACTAAACGAATGGATGGAAAATGATTTTTGTAATAAGATAAATATAAATTAATAATCTTTTTAATAAAATTAAATCCACACTCATTATCTTGCCTGATCGGACGGCAACGACACACATGTGGGACATCCACCATACCCACATTTACCTATTTTCTCACCCCTCTAAAACATGGGTACCCTTTAAAGCCAAAACCCATAACTTAAAGTGGGGGTTTAAAAAGGAGGTTCCACTTATTATTCTTAGCAATATGGGATTCTCAAAAATGTATTTTTCTATTTATGTTTTTCACCAACAATTTTTCATTTTTTAAACTTTCCTCTACAATCTAGAGTGAGAAACTATTCGACCTCCATTCCCACTCCTTTCTTTTGTCCTCTTTCTCGATTATGTTGAAGGTCTCTTGTAATGTAACCAACCAAATCCATTTCTTCACAGGTGTGTTTGGAATTCATTTTCAAGTATTTAATTTAAAAAATAAGTCATTTTGAAAAAAAAATTAGAGTGTTTGGCAACCATTCAAAATAGTTTTTGAAGTGTATTTTCAATAATTTTTGTCAAAAGTGTTTAAATAAAAAAGAGTTTTTTAAAAAAATACTTTTTCTCAAGTCAATCCAAACATGTCCATAGATTCCTTCCAACTTTTATACCCCTCTTTTCTTTCTTCTGTCATCATGTCTTTGTCTGTGACCTCCAGTTGTGGCTGCAATTGTCTCCAATAGAGGTGAAGCTCTATGTACAAAGTAGTTCTAGAAGCTTGACGGTGAGGGGAGGGTTGGGACATGTTTTGAGTCCCACCTCAACCAGATTGCTATGGTCATTGTGATGTTGGATGTTAGACGATCGTGTACCTGCGAGAGCTAAACGATGCGTTGAAATGTTATACGATAACACTATGTGATTGTTTAGCTTTGCGTGGGAACTAAACGATGCGTTGGAGGTGCTATACGATGGCACTGCACGATCGTGTAGCTATAGTGTGCACTAAGCGATGCGATGAAGTGCTATGCGATGGCGTTAAGCAATCATTTAGCTGCAGTGCTAAACGATGTGTTGAAGATTCTATGCGATGGAACTAAACGATCGTGTAGCTACAACACTGAACAATGCGATGGAACTAAGCGATCGTTTAGCTGCGACGAACACTAAACGGTGACATAAAGCGCTAAGCGATGATGTTAAGCAATCGTGTAGTTTTACCTGAGAGCTAAATGATTGTGCTATATGATAGACAGAAGACACTAAGCGATCGTGTACCTCTTCTCAACGTAAGGCGATGGTGTTAGATGATAGCCTTCAGTGATACACGATTGGCCTTGGCGAGATTTTGAGGTTGGATCGAGAGCAGTCGGTTCGACCGATTTTCTCGAGGTTCAATCCGGTTCAACCTCAAAGGGTTTTTGGCTGATCTGGTTCAGACTTATCCAGTCCGGTTCAAGTTGCTTGGGTTCGGTTTGGAGCGGTTCGAGCGATTCAAAGATGATTTTGAAGTTGTTTGTGAAAGTTAGGCTTTTGTTTGCTTGTTTATGCCAAAACTAAAAACCATATCAGTCTGTATTTAATTATTATGCATTTGATGTATGTTATAATTAAATCTTGTATGTGCATACAATATGCCATTTAGATTTAAAATCCCACCATAGGAAGCATGTTACATGCATTGAAAGTATGTTAGAATTTGTTATAATATATAGTGTGCATGTTAGGGTTTTTGTATGTAATATAAGTGTTATATTAAATATTAAATGTCTTTATATATGTTATGGATGTTTAGCATGTCTAAAATTTTATAAGTTGTTATAAAATTGGGTTAGACATTTAAAATCCATAAAGAACAGTTGCATGCTCACGTAGGTTGACCACCTGTTTTAATAGTTAAAACTTGTAAAACTCAGGTTACAAACTCAATTGGTATATAATTTGTCTAAGGTTAGGGGTACTTAAGTTGACGGTTTACGAAATACCTCCAACCTGGGGATAATGGCCGAATTATTGAACACCTCCTACCTGGGGATAACGTTGTTTACCGTTTAAGACTGACTATTTCAAAGTGATGACCTACATAACTTGACCTTAATCCTGAGCTAACTATGAACTCCTATTTATTCGAGATTGTCCTTAGATTTTCATGGGTGAGGGTTGGCTCAACAGTGCCAGCTCAATAAGCCTTCCATTTCAGGGGTAAGACGGGATAGATAGCTGGGGATATATAGTGCCAGATAGAACTCACTCCTACCCGCTTTTAGGGATGGTAGAGAGGTTATTCCCTAAAGTACTGACTCCGGGTCTTGAATAAGGGTTCTCACTCTCTCATTGGCCTGAGAAAGACTCAGTATGGTAATTGGATCACAAACCAATTATTCATTAAAAGATCAGCATAACTTAAGGAGCAAAATGTAATCTTGAGAGTAAAACAACTTTTAATCCAACCGTTATTACAAATAACCTGTGAAGGGTTGATTTACTGATTATGGTTATATCGAATGGACAAAACTATATCTACAGCGAGGGGAGTGCAACCACTGGGCTTTAGTGGAGTGAACTGATAGTTAATGAATATTGGTTAATTAGGTTAAAGAGTTTAGCCGGTTAATCTCGGGTCGTTGGAGCCCATGATCTGTAGGTTCATTAGGTCCCTACAAGCTCACAAAGGGATTAAACCTTAGAATAGCGTGATGAGTAAATTTGAAACGTTCAAATTTGAATTAAGGGAATCAGAAATTATATACGATATAATTATACATTTAATTACCGAATTAAACGAAATTGGAGAATTGAAAAATATTTAAATATGATTTAAATATTATTTATATGAATGAAGATTCATATTTGATATAGGTGTTTTATTAATTTAATATTTGATATTAAATTAATTTAATTAATTAAATTATTTAGTTAATTAAGAATAAATTTTAGAATTAATAATTTTTCCATTTTAATTTTTTAAATTAGATTTCAAAAATTAATTTTTATTAAAATCTAATTTTTATTTTTGAAATTAGATTTCAAAATTGAAAAAAAGAATTAACTAAAAATCAATTAATATTAAAATTGAAAAAATAAGGGTTAGTGGATTTTTCCCACTTAACCGACAATGTAACACCTAAATTCTACTTGTGTGGAATGTTTTTTGGTGTCATCTAGAGCAATTGGATTGATGACTTAGTGGGTTAAAAACCACAAGCTTTTAGCTGAGTTTGAGATGCAATTTTGAAGAAAATTGTTGAGATTTTGAATGAAGAAGTAATTATTCAACAATTAGACATCAAACAAGAAAATTCTCCAATTTTTCCCTCAAAATTCTTCTCATTTTAGATCCCACCATCCAATCTAAGGGCCTAGAGAATAGTAAGGAAGATCAAGCGGTGATCTACAACTTGTTTTTCCTTATGGAACGTGTATGTTTCTTTACTTAAATTGATGGAATTAGAGTGCTTAAGATCCTAATTGCTTTCGTATGTTGAATGTCAATACCTTCATCTATGTCATCCATTTGCCTTTCTTTCTATGAGTCTTATTCCCTCTTCATAACTTTGATAGGAGTGCGACTCTTTTTGGGTGAAATTTAGCTGTTTTCTTTTTCGACGAGTCACAAATATCTACCGTTCGTTGTTATCTTCAATGAGATCATCTTTGTTTCAAAAATCTATTGTTAGAGTCCCTTTTAAACCAAACGACTATAGGCTCAAAGGTCCCAAACTGGATGAAGCTTTCTCTTTGATCATAAGATGCAGATGGTGTTGGAAGACTTGAAACTGTCGCTATTACAACGTGATCTCTTTTAGCTATTTCATCAAGATCCAGCTCAATCTTCTTTTCATGAGCCAACTTAAGAATTAGCTCCTTTAGCATGAAACACCTTTCTACTGGGTGGCTAATGACCCAATGATACTTGCAGCAGTCAGGATCTACATTTCCTACCTACTCCAACTGCTTACATTCCAACAGTTGAATGAGTTGTTTATCTAATAATTTCTCCAAGATGTTTGCAACATCAGAGTCGGGGAATAGATAAACTTTTTCCTAACTTTCTTTAAGAGTTTGGCGACGCTTCTCATTGTGTTTTCTTTTCAATTTTATTTGTTTTCTTTCAAAGGAAAATTTCATTGGGGTTGCATGAATGACCATAGATTCTCTAATGATTTTTTCAGTGTCTTTGATTTCATTCTTGTCTTTTCTCACCTCAGGAACCAAAAAGTCTTTAGTTCTCTCATTAGTGATGCTCAACTCCATGTCATGGGCATGAGTCGTCAGCACTTCGAATGTACGAGACTTTATCTTTTGCAGAATATAGAGAAGTTTTCAATGCATGCCTTGGGTGCACGTCTCCATTGCAGATAATTCAGTGAGCTGACGATACTCCTAGTGCATAAAAGCAGTTGAGGAACTCTTTTTCCAACTATTCCCAACTATCAATCAATTTTGGCTCTAGATTAGTATACCAACCGAAAGCATTTCCTTTCAAGGTACGGACGAACTACTTGACTAGCTAGTCTCCTCTAGTTTCTACATTTTTACAAGTTTCAATAAAGTGAGCAACATGTTGTTTCAGATTGCCCTTTTTGTCAAACTGCTGGAACTTTTGAGGTTGTTACCCAGTTGGCTTTCTCAGGTTGTCGATTCTCTTGGTATACGATTTGGATAAAAGAAGATTGCACCTACCCTCCATACTGGACTCATATGGAGTTTGTAATAGTATCCTGCAACTATTGAACTAATAGGGAGGTGACAAAGGTGGATTGTTGCGATTGACTTTCCTGCAAAACAGTCTTTCCTTTGTCATTAGCTTTGGCAGTTGGAGTTTGACTCAACTTAGCAGTTTCTCAAGCCTGCATTTGATCTCTTAAGATCGTGATTTCATGGTCTCGCTCCTCAACAACTTTCATTAAGAGATTTATCTTCCTCTCTATCTATGCCATGGCCGACTCAGTTATTACGTCAACCATCATGACAAATACTTCATCAAAGTGTGATTCTTACTCTAATCGATCAGAAGCAAGAATAGAGTTGTCGAACAAGGAATTTTCTCTAATGACGATCCCGCCATTAGAAAATTTCTTCAACTATTCCCAAATTTTCTCCAAGATGATAGAGCCTTGTTTTTACTCATGTAGGATCCCCTTTAAGTGACTCCAAGTGATAGGTCCTATGTAAGCATCACTTGCAATGATAACTTTGGATGACGAAAGAGATGAAAGGTAGAAATGTCCCACTGGGTGTGCCAATTTATTCACACGAGGTTTTTGGAGAAACTTGCTTCTTGAATTTGAACTTTCATATTTGTATTAATTTGGGTATTTCAAGTATAATCTCTAACACATAATCCTTTTTTGCTTTCAAAATAAATTATAATCTTTAAGCTAGTTGATCTTCTTGGATGATCGGCCTTTGGGCTTATTTATCTTCTTAGATGATCGACCTTTGGGCTTGATGATCTTATTGGATGATCGGTCTTTGGGTTTGATGATCTTCTTGGATGATCGACCTTTGGGCTTGATGATCTTATTGGATGATCAGTCTTTGGGTTTGATGATCTTCTTGGATGATCAACCTTTGGGCTTGATAATCTTCTTGGAGGATTTTTTAGAGGATCAGTTTTCACACGAGACTTCTGGAGAAACATATTTTGTGGAGTTAAACTTGTGTTGATGTAGATTTGATGTGGATTTGGTTTGATTTCTAGTACTTAATCCTCTTATTCTCTCTCGATTGAATGCGTACGTTTGATGTATGGAAGCGGAGCATGTGGATGTTCTTGAAGTTGGAGTATTGGAATAATGCTCGTAGCTCCAAAGGACTTCAGTTTTCAAGTGTAGTCAGTTTTAGGAGTCAAAGAGTCTTCTAATTATAGAGAATTTGCTTAAGGCTCTCTAAAGTGTAGAATTGCTGACTTCCACAACTGAAGAGAACTCATCTATTTATAGAGTTCTGAGGTGGGTTTTCTGGACTTGGGTTTGGTTGATCCATGAACCTGGCCTTTGGGTCCAACTAATTGGATTTTAGCTTTATTTGACATTGGGTCAAATTAAGCCTTTTTTTTTTTGCTCGATTGAACTTTAGCCCAAATAATAATATCAAATTGGACCAAATTAATTTTATTCAATCCAACTATCGTGAAGAAAACATGCGACATCATCGAAATTCTCTAATTTATATTTTCAACTTCAATTTGAGACAAATGTCAACTTCTAATTAGTCTCAATTTCAATTATTTGGAATTTCATCATAATCTAGTAAATGACGTGGTAATTTGCAATTGATGCAAAATATCTCCAACAAACTAGATATACTTTTATTCATTTTATGTTTCATAAACAACAATTCTATTCATAAAAGAAAGTAAAGAGCAAGAAATAAAGATTTAAATAATGGTTAAATCTAATAAGTGTATTGTGTTCAAGTTCAATTTTCCCATTTTATCTTACAACTTCGATTAAATAAAATATGTTATAATTAATTTTATAGATTCCAACAAAAGATAACTATTTAAATAATAAACTTTTGAGTGGTGATAGTATTATTATTATTAGGGGGTTTTCAAAAATAGAAAAATAAAGAAAATTATTTATACAAAATAGAAAAATTTAATAATTTTAGACTTTTATTAGTTTCTATCACATAGACACTAATGAAGTTTTTGGCACACAGGTTCAAAAATCAAAAGTCTGGAAATCAAATGTCTAGGCGCTTATTAATTTGGAAGTTAGGTTTAGGGTGTAGGTTTTGGAAGTATAGATCTAGGTAACCTGTTGTTCTTTTTTAAAATAATAATTCTGAGTTGTATAACCTCTAGTGTACATGAATCAATTTTTAAGATGAATTTGAACCAAACAATCAATTCTTTTTAAATTTAGGGTTATATTAGCTATTCTACCTATTGTGTACCTCTAATTCAAATCTTTTATACTATTGATTTCTATTACAATTTTTTTTAATTTTAAATTTCGTTTTTATTTATCACTAAATATCATAGTTTTGAATTTGAGGTTATGTAGATTGTTTGTCCCTACTAACAAATTTTGTTTTTTCCTAAAAAAAATTATTTTTTAATAATGAAGTATCATAGTTCTAAAAAAGTTTTATCTCATGACAAAGGTAAACTATGTCTTTTTTTCACTAACAACATTTGATTAAAAACTACAAAAATTTTGAAATTAAGTTTTGCCTTCATTAATTTATAGCTCTTGTAGTGTGACCTGTAAGATCTCTAGCGTAATTTTGAATGCAATATTAGTCCAATCATTTTTAAAGTAAATTTTTATAAAATTCTAATTTAATTTCTTCAATTAAGGTATCAACTAGAAATTTTAATATTTCATCTAGCATAATCCTACACCTTTTTATATTTGCCATGTAGACTAATTAATTTGGTGTAAATTAAAGAAGGAAAAAAAACCTTAAAAAGTAGGAGTGTTCATGGATTGGGTTGACTTTAAAAACTTTTTAACCCAACCCAATTGTTTCGATTGTAAATTTCTTCAACCCAAATTCAATAACCCAATCCAACATAAATTGGTTTGAGTTAATAGGATCATTTATTTAAAATTTTGTTCTAAAAAGAAATAAAATGTAAATATATNCTATTTTTAAGAGTTGGAAAATAAATTATTCAAAAAATATTATAATTAAATAAAATTAAAATCAATATATATATAAATAATTATGTTATAAATAATAAAAAATATATATTTTAAAGTTAATAATAAATTTGGTAGTTAATTTGGATTATATTAGATTCAAATCAACCGAAACTATACGATTGGGTTGGATCGATTCATCGGATTTTTTTGAAGTCCTATTAAAAAAAAGGAAGAGTATACTAATTAGTTTACATTTCAACCCTACAAAACTAATCATGGTGATCAATCACGAGAGAGATTTCAAGGTAGAGAAGAAGATAGTTTTGAAGAATTACATTGAAAAGGCACCAAATTGTGTCCAAAGCCCAAAATTACATACTTGGTGAGAAAAATAGAGCAAAAGCAAAAGAAAGCAGAGTAATTGAATAGACAACAGAAGCCACACACAAAAACCAGTTATCCAAACCAAACAACATGAGAGATTTGTACAATATTTAAACAACGGTGGAACTTCTGAACAATCCCATTGCTTGAACTACCTCTGCCTTCAATACCAACTTTTGTATCTAAAGCCCAAAATTACATACTTGCTTTAATTGCTTTAACTGCTTCTGCCTTCACCCCGGAGCTTCATCTTCTCTAAAAATTTTATTCCTAATCCTACTTCACCATTGAAGGCGTCTAATCCAGTTTAATAACGACTTGAGCATCAAGTCACCCACCTCAAAAGCCGCTCGCCACTGCAATGGAGGAGGAGATGCAGAGTTTGCAAAATAAGGCTTTCGAGTCTAGTGGAGTAAAGCATGAAGATGCCTTTGCGATTGACGAAATCATGCAATGATAATGGCGTCATTCTCATCAGATACGAAGAGGAAGAGATGAAATGAAGGGGCGGAAGGAAGGAGGAAGGGGAAGAAGAAGAACAAAGAGAGAGAGATTGAAAAGAAGGAGACGTGTGCCAGTAGGTTAACAGAGATGGGTTTTTGTGCCAAAACCCATGCCTTTTCTCTTTATTCGAAGAAATTTTAAAACTACGGGCCAAACGTGGGCTTGGATTTTGATGTCAAGCCCACCTTATTCCAAGCTTGGGTTCAACCATCTTCATAAATTTCTATTAGTTTCCATCCATCATAGATTTCTATCTAATTGAAAACTCTCGTCTATTTTCATGACCAAGTAATTAGAAAGTTATTAAATAATACTTATTTAGCACTCAATAATTATTACTATGAAATGAAAATATAGTCTAATTGTGTGAAACTCTTTTATTCAATTATGTAAAAAAATTATTAAAATTTATTTTTCGTATTTTAAAATACTACTAATAAATTACATTTACATTTTAAGTGGATTGTACGTGTTTTTTTTACTGGTGATTATAAAACTTAGAATTTCTAGTTACATAACCAAAAAAAAAAATAATAATTCATGGTTAGAGATAAGATATTTTTCCTACAAGGTTCGCGTAAAAATAAATGCCAAATAATCACTGCCTTGATAGCAATTACGGCATGATCTTAGTGTCAACCACTGTGTCAGTTGCTCCGCGAATGAGAGAGAAACTCAAAGGAAAAAACACGTTCTCTCTTTGCGAGGTCCACAAGGTTAACACAACATCCAAAAACAGGTGTACATTCACCCAAAGATGGATTGGAATCAAGGGGAAAAAAATAATGGTCAAAACAAAATAGGTCAAGAAAGATGATAGGGAAAAGTCCAAAAAACGATATTGAAAAAGTCCTATATTTCCAGATCGTTGTTTCTGGGTTTTTTAAGAAGAAGCATATGAAAATGGCTAGGGCTGAAAAAGAAACAGAAAGTAAACAGTCTTAAATAACAGAGTATAATAGGAAGAAAAGCAGTTAACTCATTTAATATTAAAACATTTTATTTTTAGGTTAAAAATTAAATGGATAAGTAATAGAAAGATATTTCTTTTTCGTGCAAGTGAGGTTACCTGTAACTGAACCCACTCGTCCAACTAAACAACGGCGCACATGGTGAAAGTATTATACTTCCACCACCATCTCACTTTGGAGTTACCTCTAGTATGCCTTGGTATTTATACCTTTAAGGCATTGGTTAATTCTCCACTATGGGGACAACATTCTCTCGTTTCATTTAACTTTTGCTATGGGCCTAAGCTTAAGAGTCATTTCCAGCAATCCCCCATAAATAACTCTTATAGCAAAATTGAAATAAAACAAATTATTTGACGAAACTATTCTAAGTAAAGATAGGAGATCAAACTTAAACACCAATATCTAACGATTTGAATTGATGCATAGTGAATCAAGGCAACAACTTCATTAGAGAAAGTGAGTTACCTCGTGAACTTTCAATAACATTAGTTGAGACCCCCACAACATGTTTTACTACAAGTATTTTTCCGTGATTCTGCGATATAAAGTGTGCTAATTAAGGTTATGAATATAAACCTCGGGTCACCGTGAAAACTCTAGAAAGATACTCTTAAACTCTTTCATAAAAGGCGGTCAGACCTTCACTATCACATCAAATACTTCATCAAGTCTATTAAAGACAAACCACTCAAAACTGAGCTATGAAGACTTCATCGTCTAGTCCGTACCAGAACCAACTTCATCAAGTCTGCCAAAGACAAACCGCTCAAATACTGAGCTATGAAGAATTCATCATTATCCATCAATTCTATATCAGGATCACCCAAAGAACAGGCTATGGATCATTTAAAGGTTTTAGTTTTATCCATCAAGTTCGTACTAGGACCACCCAAATAAAGGCTATGGATCGTCAAGTTTGTCGCAATAAACCTCCCAAAAAAAGGACTATGGTCCTCAAGTCTATCGCAATAGACCCCCAGATAGAAGGCTATGGACCACTATAAGGGTTTAAGTCCCATGTTCATTGGGGATTCTAAAATTGTTTTCCTTGTTAGTTCTTTGGTTAGAGGGTAAGTTAGATTCCTCCCAGGCCTCACAAATTCTAAGGAAATAACTCCTCATTTTAACAATTGTTTCACAGCTCCATGTCTCAGACGGATATGCCTTCTTTTGCCATTATATACACTATTCTTGGTAATTCATGTGGTAGCTTATGAATCTTAATGTACCAAAACTGGGTATTGATGTCCCCTATAATGTACATCTTCTAGTAGACTTCTAAGCTACTCAACCTCTTGTCCTGCTAACTCTAGAGCAATTATTTTGGATTCTATAGTGGATCTAGCTATATACATATGTTTTGCAGACTTCCACGATATGTTTCCTCTGCCAAGTAAGAATACATAACCACTAGTAGAATTGACCTCATCATTATTAGTTACCCAATTTGCATCACAATAACCTTCTAACACAACAGGGAATCTATTGAAATGCAAACAATAGTCTATTGTGCCCTTAAGATATCTCAACAAATGACGAAGAGCATCCCAATGATCTTTATCAGAATTATGTGTATATCTACTCAATCTAGTCACAATGTATGCAATATCAAGTCTAGTATAGTTCATTAGAAACATAACACTATCTATGATCTTTGCATATTCAGATTGATACACACTAACTCCTTTTATTTTCTTAATACTTATACTAGCATTATAAGGTGTTCTTACAGGAGGATCATCAAAATAGCCAAAACTTTTTAATAATTTTTCAATGTATTGTGATTGACATGGAGAAAAACAATTTTCAATTTTCCTTATTCTAACCCCAAGTATTACGTCAGCTTCCCCTATATCTTTCATTTCAAAATGTGATGATGATAATAATTTATTATTATTTATTACCTCTATGTTTGTTCCAAATATGAGCATATCATCAACATACAAGCATAAAATCACACACTTTGCTTAAAAGAATTTTGAATAAATACATGTATTTGAGGAATTCACCTTGAACCCATTGTTTATTAAAGTAGTATGGAATTTTTCATATCATTGTGTGGGAGCTTGCTTAAGACCATGAAGAGATTTTCTAAGTTTACATACTTTATTTTCCTGACCGACAACTGTAAAGTCTTTGGGCTATATCATATAAATTTATTCTTCTAGATCAACATTAAGAAAAACTATTTTTACACCTATTTGGTGAATCAGAAGTCCATGGACAACTAGTGTAATCAAGGCTCTAATTGTAGCTATTTTTGTTATAAGAGAATACATGTCAAAGTAGTCAATACTTTGGTTTTGTGTATACTCTACTACTACTAACCTAGCCTTGTATCTTTCAATTGAACCATCTGGTCTTATTTTCTTCTTAAAAATCCACTTGCACTTAATAGGCTTACTCTTTTTAGGAAGATTCACTAAGTTCCAAGTTTGGTTCATGGTTAGAGAATCTAGTTCACTCTTAATAGTTTCCTTTCATAAGCTAGAGTCTACAAAACTTGGCTTTATATATATATATATATATATAAATTTTAGGATCCCCATTTATTAGATATATACATGCAAACTGTCAATCAATATCATCTAGCATTTCAACTAAAAAAGTAGTCAAGAAATCAATACAACAAATTTTCTCAGTTCTTTGTCTCCTACTTCTCCTAGGTTCAATTTCATGCATTCTATCAGAAGTTCTAACATCCTCAATTCAAGCATACTACTAGAAGATTTATTAATTTCAGTTTCATGCATATTATTAAATGAAGCTTCTAGATACATTCTTGAGATGTTTTATCTGATTCAAATTTTGCCTTTTTCATTGGAAATATATGTTCAAAGAATTTGACATCCCTATATTCACAAATGGATCTATCATTCAAGCACATAATCTATATGCAACACTATTTTGAGCATAATCAATAAACACACAATCAAAAGTTTTAGATCGATTTCTTGAATGTAGGATATGCTACCTTAGCCAAACACCCCCACACCCTTAGGTAATTGAGATTAGGTGTATAACCTCTCAAAAATTCGTAAAGTGTCTTATCCAGTTTTTTGTGAGGTACTCTTTTAAGAATAAAAGAGGCACAAAACACAGCATCTCCTACAAATTATCAGAGAGTCTAGAACTTATCAACATAGCATTCATCATTTTCTTAAGAGTTCTATTTTTACGTTATGCTATACCATTTTGTTGTGGTAAATATGTGTCGTAAATTTATGAATAATGTGATTGGATACACAAAATTCTTTAAGAGAATTATCACTGAATTCATCACCTCTATCTGACCTTAACATTTTAATCTTCTTATCTAATTAATTTTCTACTTCTACTTTATATCTCAAAAATATACTACCAACTTTATCTTTGGTTTTTAAAAGATAGATTTTAGTATATCTAAAATCATCAACAAAAGATATGCAATAATTTTTTCCTCCTTTACTTGTGGTGTTTTTAAAATCAATTAAATTAGAATGAATCAATTCAAGCAATTTTTTTTACTTCTATTGGTAATAAAGTTTTCTTGATAAACTTTGCTTCCACAAAAAAAACAAAACATTTACTAATTTCACATATTTCAGATGCATTGATCAATTTTAATTCTTTAAGTTTCTTATGATCTAATCTCTACCATGCCACATATCAAGAGACTCAACTTCTAGTAGAGTAAATGTTTGCTACCAAGTTTTCATACTCATGGATATATTTAACCATTCATTTGACCAAACGACAATGCACGAGTGTAGTGAAAGGGTTATTGTTCACCACCACTACACTTTGGAGTTACCTCTAGTATGCCTTGGTATTTATACCTTTAAGGCATTGCTCAATTCTCCAATGTAGGACAACATTCTCTCGTCATTTCCAACGGTTTGGACCTATTTCTAATGGGGAAAAGAATGGGAGAGGGAGTTGAAAAAATTCCTCGTAAACATTCCCCATCCTGCGCTATTAGTTTTTTTTTTCATTTATTATAATAATTTAATGCTATGTTATTATTATTATATTAATAATATATCTAAATTTCAAATTTTCTTATTTAATGTTCATGATAAGTAATATATTTGAATTAAACTTTTAAATTTAAATTTATATGTGAATTATTTTATTGGTAATCATTTCCTTCTACTAGAAAATTTGAGTAGTTCTCGTTAAATTCAATTTATCCATATAGAATTTGTCAAATATTATAATTAAATTTACTTTCATCCATAAGCTTAAGCTTTTGGGTCAATTAGTAATTTAAGATGGTATAAATTGATTCATAATGTCTTGTGTTCAAATTCATATAAAATTTTCATGAAAAATTCCTCCACCGGGACATATCTATCTATCTATCTTCTATCTTCTATTTTTTTTTTTGAAAAGATATCTATCTATCCATAGTTTCTAATAATCTTCTTTACATATATTTGATTTCCTAGACTTTCATTATTCCGAAACATATAAGAAATCTTGAAAATAGTTTTTATTTTTATTTTATTTTATTTTTTAGTTTAAAGGTATAAATTAGATTTCATCGTTTTTTTCTTTAAAAAAAAAAAAAAAAAAACAATACAAGAAAAAGTAGTTTTCGAGTTTTAAAGTATTATAGTTTCTTCACCTAAGGTTGTTAGAAAATCACATAATCTTCAAAAAGCTTCCTTCTTATTCAGTTTCCTTCCTTTTCATTGCGTTTCCCTCATAACTTGGTACTGCAGAACTCTTGCTCATTCACCGAAATTCGACGATCCATCCCAAAATTTCTTCACGTAATCCTTTATCTTCTCTTTCCATAGTTTTATCATCTTTTGTTGCTATAGCCGAATGTTATTTGGTTTTACTCTTTCAATCTTTTTGTTTTAGGATTTTGTTAATTTGTTGATGATCCATCTAGAGTTTCCCAATGATTTCTCGTTTGTAGTTTTCTAACTTTTTCCCTTCATTCTGTTGTTTAGATCTGCTGCTTGCCTGCCGCTCTTCTTTGAACGAACGACTGTGGCGTCTAGGATTTTGGTTTCTAATCAAGCTTGGGGCATGATTTGGTATTTCAGAAGAAATATTTAGCTTCAGCGATGAAGAGGTCCAGAGAAGATGTTAACATGGAATCACAGCTCCAGCGTCCTGTATTCCCCTCTAGGGGAGAATCGTATGTATTATCTTTGATATGTTTAATGTATTTGATTTCTCAGTATTTCAATTTTTTGCACGAATATTGATTTTGTTTTTCTTTTAAGGGAGTAAACTTCTGCTTGTTGCGTTTGCTTTATCCTTTTACTTCGTTTTCTCCTTGAACAATCTTATAAGTTCTGACAGTTTTTTTGTGGTTTAACTTGATGCGAAATATATGGATTTATGTCGAGGATTTACATTGATCGAATCCATCTGAATGAATATTAGGATCAGGACGGATGGTTTTCCAAATTAATTGATGAAAAGTGCTTGTTTGTGCAATATTTTATCTTGAGACTTGTTCAGTGGTGAGTTCTGTATATCACCGTAATTAACGGATCTTTCTCCTTTTCTGTATGTCGCCTTGTAAATGAAGAACTGTGCAGAGCCAAATGGTAGGAGGTGGCAGTTTGCAGAAACTAACAACGAATGATGCCCTAGAATATCTTAAGAATGTGAAGGACATCTTCCGAGACAAGAAGGAAAAATATGAAGATTTTCTTGAAGTCATGAAAGAATTCAAGGCACAAAGGTTTGGTTACAATGAAATGTGTACGTTTTTCCAATCTTGTTTATGGGTATTCGCTTAAGTTATAAATGATCTGTTTTGATGTTATCTGTTTGTAGAATTGATACTGTCGGTGTCATAGCAAGAGTGAAGCAGCTATTTAAAGGTCATCGTGACCTGATTTTGGGCTTTAATACGTTTTTGCCAAAAGGATATGCAATAACTTGTCCTCTTGAGGATGAAACACCTCCTCAAAAGAAGAAGCCTGTTCAATTTGAAGAAGCTATCAACTTTGTCGGTAAGATTAAGGTAAACTAAAGTTGTATTTTGATGTATTTTGATGTGATTTTTTTTCCCTTTCCTGCATTATATGCAGATTTCTCTCTCTTTTTTTTTTTTTCCTTTTTTTTTTTTCTTTTTTTTTTTTTTTTTTTTTTTTTTTTTTTTTTTTACATGCAGACACGGTTTGAAGGTGATAACCATGTATACAAGTCATTTTTAGAAATTTTGAATTTGTACAGGAAGGAAAACAAGTCTATAAGTGAGGTCTACCGGGAGGTTTGTTTTCACTTTTCAAGTCCATGCCTCTTTTTATAACAACCCTATGGCTCTTAGTCTCAAAATTTCCTGTTTTTGTTGCTCTGAAAACATTTGATGACAAGTTTTGCCTTTTGCAGGTTTCTGCACTGCTGCACGACCACCCGGACCTTCTTAGGGAGTTTGTTCATTTTCTGCCTGATGCTTCAGCCACAACCTCAAATAATCACATGTCATCTATGAGAAATTCTGTGCTTCGTGATAGAAATTCTTCCATACCACCTATTCAACAAGTATGTCTTAACATGGTCTTGAAGTGTTCGTGCTTTTATAAAATTCTTATTTTTTCCAATTGTTTGGCCAATATTTGGTTTGTGTTCACCATTAACAGAAAGAGAGAACAATGGCTCCACATGCTGACCACGACATTGTTCATCATCCTGATTGTGACAACGCTAGAGTTACTATAAATGGCGATAAAGAGAAATGTCAGCACAGTGAAAAAGAGAAGGATATGAGAGACAACACAGATAGTATGGAACAGTATAGGGATGCTGATAAAAAATTTAATGAGCATGATAACGGTAAGGACATCAGCATGCAAAGTTTTTCCCAGAAGAGGAAACCTACCATTAGAGTTGAAGATACAACTTCAGTGAAATTGCATCTAGGTGGAGAAGGTGAGTACTTTCTGGAGTCTGTTTCCTGTCTTGATGACAAAAAAAATGAAAAGTGAATATTTTAAACTACTGGAGTTTTATTTTGTTAATTCAAATAAAACTCTATTTGCAACGTAACTTTCACTACACATCCTATATTAACCAAAGCCAAAGGTTCCTTTTCTTAAAATTTTAAATTTTTACGCACACATCCTGTTTGGATCTGTAATCTGTATTTGATTAAAGAGCTGTAACTGTGTCCTTATAATTGGTAGCAAAGAGATTGATAGTTTAAACGTTCATTCTGTTGCATCTTTTAATTTGCGTATTTCATGACAGGTATGTCTTTTATTGAGAAGGTAAGGCAGAAGTTACCAAATGTTGATGTTTACCAAGAATTTGTGAAGTGCCTTGATATATTTGACAAGGAAATAATCACTCGATCAGAACTGCATTCTTTGGTATGAAATATATGTCTATGACTCAAAAACTTTATTGCTCGTCTTGTTGAATATATTTGCTCATAAAAATCGTGTTATTGTAATTAACCATGGAAGAAACTCACAGGATTGCAAATGTATGGCAACAATGAATGAATTTGGAAGCACAGTTTCTCTTTTACACCACTGAGTTGATATCTGATTTAATTTATATATTGATGTGGCCATATTTACAACTTAAGAATAACAACAATAATTGTTCTTCCTTAGTGTTAGTCCTCCTCAAGTTTACCCCATGACCTTATAATTATTTTACCTTGGGAACTAGACAAAATTAGTCATCGTCTTGATATTTCCTTTCTGGTAGGGGATGCTCATGCCCATTTCCCACTCCTCAAGGCTAAACATTTCTCTGAAACTTCTTATAAAATATTTGAGTTGTCCAGGATAATTCTAAATTATTTTTCAATTTTAAAAGTTAGCTAAATATATCATTTGTTTGGCATTTTCCAATTTCTCTAACATTTTATAAGTTTTAATTTGGTAATCTATTTATGAAGTTATGAGAATAGGTTTTTTCTTTTAGTTGAGTGAAATGTGTAGGCGGTGAGGGGAGGGTTGGGACATGTAGGGCATTGGATGAGTTTTGCTTTTGATTAGGTGAGATATGAAGTGTGTCCTATGATAACATTTTGCTTGGTGAGTTTTATTAGGATAAGATCTGTTAGATTTTTAAGTCAGGTAGAAATAAGGTAAGATATTTAAAACAAGAAAATGACCAACTCATGAAATAGTATTTAAAGTCCGACATCATGATTTTGATATTCAATTTCGGTGACATTCTTTAGGTCCCTTTTGAAAGGTTATGATATATTATGGATAAAATTGAAACTTTTAAAACAATAGTGTTTAGGGGCGTGGAGAGGGACCCTAGTGAGGTTTGGTCTTCGGTGGTGTTTCATGTTTTTCTTTGGGCTTTGATTTCAAAGATCTTTTGTAACTTTTTTGTAATTACACTCCGGCAATATCTTACCTAGGTGGAAACCTTCTTTGGTGGGGTTGTTGTGGGTTTTTTCAATAGTGTTTAGGGGCCAAATTGCAAGATTGTGTATAGGACCACATGATATATTTAACCAAAAAAATAGGTATATAATATCAAATTGATTCATTCTAAAACATTTTTAGTAAATATGATATATTTGATTCTACCGTATATTGTATACTTTGATTCTTTGCGTCTTTCAATTCCTTTCTCATTTAATAAAGAGGATCTTAGTTCAATTCCTTAGCTCTCTTTTCCTGCATGAACCAGCATAGTTTTGGAGTAAAAGACATAAGGAACATAACAGCTCCTGAACACTTGGTGAAAGAAGAGAATTCGGAGGTTATTTTGTGGTGGTTAGAAGTAGTGGGGCTAATTTCAACACTCCTGATGTTATTTCTAGTGCTGTTTAGCCATCTCCTTTATACTATGAAAAACCTTTGATGGTTTTAGGAAAATGAATACTACATTAACTTTGTTTGTTTACATTTATCCTTAATCAGGTGAGAGATTTACTTGGAAGATATCCAGACCTTATGGATGCTTTTGGTGAATTTATGACACTTTGTGACAGAACTGGTAACTGCTAGTAAACTAATTTATTACCTGATATTGATGCTGTATTGCTTAAACAATAACTATATTGATTACTATCCTGCAGATGGGCTTCTAGCAGATATCATGAGTAAAAGTAAGTGAAGTGATTGCCTTACTCTATGTGCTAGTATCAGTGAATAAACTGAAATTTTCTCAGACATGTGGCCCTGCTATGTTTCTTTCTTTCTTTGCCTTTCCCATATACTTGCAAAAGTTATTGAGACAATTTTGAGCATTAAAGAATTGTTACTATGTTACAGAATCCTTGTGGAATGAAGGTAGTTTACCAAGATCGGCGAAGGTAGAGGAAAAGGATAGAAATCGAGATCATGAAAGGGAGGATGGTGTTAAAGACCGAGACCATGGAAATCGAGAAAGGGATAATAGACTTGAAAAAAGTGTTGCTTTTGGCTATAATGATGTTGGTAGCCAGAAGATGTCTTTATTTTCTAGTAAGGACAAATATTTTGCAAAACCTATCAATGAACTTGACCTCTCTAATTGTGAGCGGTGTACACCCAGTTACCGTCTTCTCCCAAAGAATGTAAGAAGTAAAATAACTATTATTTGTTTGCATTAAAAAAAAAATATTATTATGAACTGATATTTTGGTTCTGGCTGCGTGTTCTTTTCTTTTTTGGTAATTTATGTGCAGTATCCAATACCCTTTGCTAGTCAGAGAACAGAAATTGGTGCTCAAGTTTTAAATGATCATTGGGTTTCTGTCACTTCAGGAAGTGAGGATTACTCTTTTAAACACATGCGTAAAAATCAGTATGAAGAAAGCCTCTTTCGTTGTGAGGATGACAGGTTGAACCTCAACTGAGATTAGTTTATTTATTTTCTTTACTTCATATCTGTTGAGTTAACAGATGGAATCAAATTTTGAGGGTCTATTGTGCTAGCATTGTTGGATACAGTAGGCAATTTTTTGCACTAATTGTTTCGTGCCGATGCAGAGGCTTTGATTTTCTGTCATTAAATCTATCATCAAATTGAAGTATTTATTCATCTCCATTGATCTATGCTTTCTTATAACTATCTTAACTTATATTATGAATTATTCACTTATTTTTCCTTCCTTTTGGAAGTTTTATTTCAACAGATAATTAGCTGTCTTCTGTTTATGCTGGCAGGTTTGAATTGGATATGTTGTTAGAATCTGTTAATGTAACATCCAAGCGTGTCGAAGACTTATTAGAAAAAATCAACTTGTCGGACAGTCCAGTCCATATTGAAGATCATTTAACAGGTAATCTTATTGATGAAATCTATAGGATATTTAATGAGCTCAATTGCTATGTTGTCAATAATAAAAGAAATACGTTCTCCTTAGAACTTTCCAAACCTTTCATTCTCGCAGCACTTAATTTGAGATGCATTGAACGCTTATATGGTGATCATGGCCTTGATGTGATGGATGTGTTAAGGAAGAACGCACCTCTTTCTCTCCCTGTTATATTAACCCGCTTGAAGCAAAAACAAGAAGAGTGGGCACGGTGTCGATCTGATTTTAATAAAGTTTGGGCTGAAATATATTTTAAGAATTATCAGAAATCTCTTGATCATCGCAGCTTCTATTTCAAGCAGCAGGATACAAAGAGCTTAAGCACAAAAGGTAAATTTCCAATACAAGCACAAAAGGTAAATTACAAGTAATCTCTCCATATTTCATTTTCTCTATGCATGTTATTTGCAGCTTTGTTATCTGAGATCAAGGAAATTAATGAAAAGAAGCATAAGGAAGAGGATGTACTGCTCACTATTACTGCAGAAAACAAACGACCTATAATTCCAAATTTGGAATTTGACTATCCTGATCAGGATATTCATGAAGATCTCTATCATCTTATCAAATATTCCTGTAGAGAACTATGCTCCACAGATCAGTCTGATAAAGCTATGAGAATTTGGACAACCTTCCTGGAGCCCATGCTTGGTATTCCTTCACGGCCCCAGGGTGCCGAGGATTCCAAAGATATTATTAGAGAAAATAATTTTGCGATTAGAGGTACTGCAATTGGTATGGTAGAGATTAGTGGTAGTTCTATTGGTGGAGGTGCCGAGTCCAAGCTGCCAGATCCTCCCAGAATTGAAGTTGAAGGTGTTCCACCTAAACAATCAAGCCCTTGCAGGGTTTGGCCCATGAATGGAGATTCTTGTCTTGAAGAAAATATTTTTCACAAAGCAAACCGTGTTGACAGCAAGGTTGATGGTCTCTGTAAATTGCAGTTCAACAACAAACAAGAGCATTCTAATGAGAGGTTGGTAAAATCCAATGTGTTGGTTAGCGCTGTGCTCGAACAAGGGAATGGAAAAGTAATTGTAGAAACTGCATCAGGTTTGCAGAATGCTTCCAAGTTCCAATTGACAATTTCTTCAAATTAATAGTTCAATTTTCATCTTAATCTTTTTCTAACTACTATGATCTAATGTCTGTCTTTTGGTTGTTCAAGGGCTGCGTTCCACTCCATCCAGAACTTGGAATGGTAGTGTTGATAAAGGGCTTGAGTTAGTATCATCATCACAGGTACGGCCCAATGGGGCAGCAAAATTTCTTTTTATCGGAACTGCCTTATGCTTTTTTTGTCCCGACTTTTTTGGCATTTAAGGTTAATTACTATTTAAATCGATGATAAAAATAAGCATGCCACTCTTATCCAAACAAAGAAAATATGTATGCCACGCATTGTCTTAAAACTTTTGTTTTAATGATACTCTATAAACACTTTATTTTGAAGAATTTTGTGTTTATTTATTTCTTATTGTTTTTTTGTCACGGTGCTTTGAGATTAATTTTAGGGGTTTCTCTCTCTCTTATTTTCTATTTTATGAATTATGAATAAAAGAACAGGAAAAGAAAAACCAACTTCTCAAGAAAGTCGCCTCAAGAGGGGGGGTGGTGTGGAGGAGAAGAGAGAAAAAGGGCAAGGATCAATTTTTACGAGAAGAAATAAATTTAAAAGGATTTACAGATGTGTGGGGGAGGGTCAGGGACGTGAGAGTTGAGAGTATACAAAAATAAAAGAAAAGAAATGAGAGTTGAGGTATAACATCAAAAATTTCATTGAGGGAAAAGTAAAAGTAAGAACAAAGAAACAAAGAACATGTCTTGATAGACGGATATGAAAGAGTTTTACTTTGTTAATTTGTTGGTGCCTGGTGGTCCAAGAAAGTTAAAGAAATGGGAGCAGGGTCTCTTAATGCACCATCTTTAACCTAAAAAATGAAGATTTTAGCAGCTTTAATGAATCAGCTATTCTTTAGCAAATTTAATAGGCAAGGCTGACTAAATAACCACCTTTTAGCATTCAAGGATATAGTTGATTAAAATTTAGCGACAGAGTACTGTAGTTTAACTGCCTCATTAGACTAGTAGTTTACTTGTAGATTTTTTTAACTCGTCTTACATGTAATATAATAGGTTTATCATTTATAAGCATTAAAAAATGTTCAATAAGTCCTCAAAATTTCTCAGTTTGATGTTTAATAAGTTCTTAAATTCTTACCCTATAGACATTTTTTTAAAAGAATATATAGATTGACAAAAATTTGTAAGTTTTGAATTTTACTAGATGTGGATGGTACTTCTTTAAAATGTCAAGTAGGTTAAAGCAATGTTTTAAAAACATATGCACAATTTCAGAATTAATATTTTATTTCTCATATAAAATTTTAAATTTGTGAAGAAAATTTTTAATTTGTAACATTAATCATATTATTAATATTGGATGTTATAATTGTATTTAATGGCATAAAATCAAATGATAACATCAGTTTTTTTGGTTCCATTTGGCGAACCTGGATGGATTAACATTACTTAATCAAATGATTTTACTCACCGGTAAAATTTTTCTTTGGGAGTTAAGTCTTGGTGCTATTAATACTCGAATGCCTTACATGTCTCTTTCTCCCTCTTGGTGTATCATGTGCCATCACAATTACGGGTCTCCTGTGCACTTGTTTATGCATTGTTCTTTTCCAACCTGTTTTTGGCATATTATTTGGGATGCTTTTGGGTGGTTTCCGGTGTCTTTACAACCTTCGTGATATCCTGTCATCCCTTTTGGTGGTTCTGAAAAGATTATTTAGCTGGCCATTCTGCATGCTTCTTTTGGACTCTTTGTACCAATAAAAAGCAGTAGACAAAACCAAATCCATAGAACTTTTTATTGGTGCAAAACACCCTTTCGCTCATTTTGGTTTATCATGTCTTGTTTTCAATAGGAAATCTATATTGTAATCACCTATGTGTGTGGAGTTTTCCCTATTTCATTTACCGATGAAATATTTCTTATCCAATAAAAACTCAGTGTTTTAAAATTTTTAATTCTGCCCTCAATTTTATAATTCAAAAAGAATCATTAGAATTCTTGTTTTGACCCTTCTCTTTCCTTCTTTTGGGAGAGAATTTTATCCTCCAACCTTTATTTCTTGATAGTAATCAAATGTCTCCATTATATAATAAAGTACGATCTATTATATAGGTTAATACATTTTGTGCAAGGCTGCGAACTAAAAAATCTTTTGGATACTTCAGGGGGGTGGTCCATCAAGGCCACTGTTGTCCAATGGTGTGATGGCAGAAGGCTCAAATGCTCCTAGTTTCAATGAAAAATGTGATGGACACTCAAAGATAGAGAGAGAAGAGGGCGAATTATCACCAACCGGAGAACTTGAGGATAATTTTTCAAATTATCAAGATGCTAGTCTCGATAAAGCAAAACACAGTGCCTCGGGCAGGCAATGTTTCAGAACCCATGCAGACAAAATATCTTGCAGGAATGTGGCAGGAGAAATGCATATCGATGCTGATGATGAAGGGGAGGAAAGTGCTAGGCGGTCATCCGAGGACAGCGAAAATGGTTCTGAGAATTGTGATATTTCTGGAACCGAGTCTGTTGATGGAGAGGACAGTACTCGTGAAGGGCAGGAAGACAGGGGTCATCATGACCGTGATAGTAAGGTTGAGAGTGATGGCGAGGCTGAAGGAATGGATGATGCCCATAGTGCTGGGGGTGATGGAACAGTATTACCTTTCTCAGAACGTTTTCTTCTTAATGTGAAGCCACTTGCCAAGTACGTCCCATTGGCATTACGCAATGAAAAAAAGAACTCCCGGATTTTTTATGGAAATGACTCCTTTTATGTCCTTTTTAGACTTCACCGAGTAAGGTTCATAAATTTGAGTTCTTTATTTTAATGAGATTAATGATGAATTTACCTTTGACTTTGCCATTACACTGACCATTTAACGTCATTTCATTGATTTGGCAGACATTGTACGAGCGGATACGATCAGCAAAGATTAATTCATCATTTGGTGAGAGGAAGTGGAGGGCTTCAAATGATACTAGCCCTAATGATCTCTATTCCAGGTTGTTTTCCTTTGCATGAATTTATAAAAACTTGTGTCTCATGGTTACTGACTGCTAAATGTCACCCAATTTTGGTCATAGTAACATGGGAGAGGGAAGAATCAGATGTATTCAGATCTGAATCTTGGATAAGATTGTGTTCCAAAGTGACTTACATATTTTGGTCTTAGTAGACTGTTGCATATTTTCTTTTTCTTGTCCTGTGTTACTTTGTAAGATTGTGATACCAACAAGTATCGTTTACAGTATAATCTGGTCCGTTTGTAAAGCCACTGGACATTATATAATCCCATTTATAAAACTAAGTTGGCAACCTATGCTAACTGAATGACACGTGTAATCTTCAAACTGTTTGGTGAGGAAAATCGGTAACTTGTTCTTACACTTAGATATCCCATTCCCAAGAAGCATCCTACCTTTTATATTCACTGGCTTTGATTTTGAGGTTTGTTCATCTTTTATCCACATTCTTGATAATTATCAGTTTGTTCGTTATCACTTGACATTCTGCGAACATGTTCATGAAACAGATTCATGAGTGCACTTCGTAGTTTACTCGATGGCTCCTCTGATAATATGAAGTTTGAGGATGACTGCCGATCTATTATTGGAACCCAGTCGTATGTTCTATTCACTTTGGACAAATTGATTTATAAACTCGTTAAACAGGCAAGATTTCTTAGCTCCATAGATGTTTCTCTTTCGACAGTCTTTTAGCTGCTGTGTTGTGCTTTTGACCTGAAAATGGTTATTTCAATGCTATTTTCAGCTTCAAACAGTTGCTACTGATGAGATAGAATCCAAGCTTCTTCAATTATATGCATATGAGAATTCAAGAAAACGTGGAAAAGATGTAGACACAGTTTATCATGATAATGCCCGTGTGCTTCTTCATGACGATAGCATCTACCGAATCGAATGTGTAAGAGTTTGTGAATTACTTCTCTTGTGAACGATGATACGTTGATTTAAACTTTTACTCTTGAGCCGTGCTCTTAAGTAATTATACTTGTACCTTCTTCACCAGTCATGTAGTCCAGGTCATCTATCCATTCAGCTAATGGAATTTGGCAATGATAAGCCTGAAGTGACGGCTGTTTCACTGGATCCCAATTTCTCAGGTTACCTGCACAATGATTTCCTCTCCATTCTCCCGGACGAAAAAGAGCAGTCTGGAATCTACTTACACAGGCATGCCGATTATTGACATACCCAGATTTTACTAGGGCATGTTTGGGAGTGATTCTAAAATCATCAAAATCACTTTTGTCATTTTCAAAATTACTCTGAAACATTTTATTAATCATTCAAATCTAATATTTATAATAAGAAAATTGCATTTAAAAATATAGAATTAAATTAACTTTGAGCGATTAAAAGCGTGTTTTGAAGTTATTTCGAAGATGATAATAGTGATTTTAACAATTTCAAAATTTCTCCTAGACATGCCCTTAATATTGTTTGATTTGGATATTAATACTTTTTCTTCTCTCCTCAGAAATAAGTGCAAGCTTGTCTGCAGTGATGAAATTTCTGCTGCATGCCAGGCCATGGAAGGACTTAAGGTTGTTAATGGTTTGGAGTGTAAAATCACATGCAATTCATCAAAGGTGGAGTTCCTATAAAATGTTCCTTTTAATAAAACCAATTTCTATTGAAATAGAACGAAAGTACAAAAGCTATAGCAATACAAAGACAAAGGCCCTACCAAACACGATTTTTATTATGTAATATCTTGTAAAGAAAGAGAGCTGGGAGAGATTGAAGCTTATTATTAGACTTTATTTTGATAACGTTGAATTCTTATTTGATGATGTTATTCATTTGTCTGGACTTGGGATTTCTATTGATATGATGTGGTTTATACACCATAGGTCTCCTACGTTTTAGATACAGAAGACTATTTGTTTCGCACAAAAGGCAGACGAAGAAGTTTGCATAGAAGTGGTTCATGCCGTCACCACCAGTCAAGGTCTTCAAATGGAAGCTCAAGCAGAGGACAACGATATCAACGATGGCTGTCAAGCTCATGATGCACATCCCGTTACCTAACTGTAAGAACTGCACTAATTCGTTTTTTTTTCTTTTTTCTTTTTTCTTTTTTCGTTAGAGCGTCACATTTCTCTCTTTTGCATTCATGGCCTATTCTTTTTCCTATTTATATGTTGCCTCACTGGAGCAAGAAAACATTTGAGACTCCTTTTCTCTGCATATCTAGGTTTCCAATGGCACGATATACGGGCATAGAAAGAAGCTCAGGAAATGAAAGAACTGAGCGTGCCAAAGGAGAAAAAAGAAAAAGAAAGAGAAGGAAAAGCTGTGTGTGAGATATTAGCCATTATTTGTCTGTAATCAGACAACTTACAACAACAACACAACGGATGGAGGTTGGATCCAGGCGATAGATTTGTTGCGTTGGAATCTCTTGTAAATAGAGGTAATTTGTGATATGGAGAGGGAACTATGTCACCTACAATTCTACATTTCATTCTTTCTGGGCTTCTTCAATAAACTGTATTTGTATACAGAAGATGGTTGCGTATTTCATCTATAATTAATTTGTTGAGGTCATTGTAAAATCATTGGCTGCTTTGTCTGTGCCATAAAAAGAGTGAGAAAAGGAAGAATACCAACAGTTTTTAAATGCCTATTTTTTGTTTTTCGGCTGTAGTTTTGGACTTCATGAGTATTTTTGCTTTTTTTATGTGCCATGCACGGCCTTGAGAGATGATTAGATTGTTTATTTGTTTCTTCTTCTATGGATTCTTGTGAAAGTTGTAGATATGGACTATTCTTTTATCTATATGCATTCATGATCTATTCACTTTAATACTCGGTGTTTAATGTCTTTCATTTCTAACTAAAGGCAGCTTGCAGATCTAACCATTTATCTTTGTACCTATTATAATTTCTCGAAAATGTTTTCATATGGCAGTTTGGTGTGAAGTTTGTTTGGATGCTCGTAGTCATAATAGATATTTAAGAATAATACTTCTGAACTCAAATATTAAAGTATATTAAAGTCCATTAATAATCATTTTATTTATTTTTGTTTTTAAAAATTAAGTTTATGGACACTGCTTCTTTTCCAAATTTCTTCATTTGTTATCTATTTTTTTATCACTAGTTTAAAAGACCAAACTAAAATTTGAAAAATAAAATAAAAGTAGCTTTTAAAAAATTATTTATATTTTTTGATTAAGAATTAAACCATTGTATTTTTGTAAAAATAAAATGAAAATATGCAATTTTCAAAAATAAAAAATAAAAATAAAATGGTTATCAAATCATTTGATTCAAATGGGACCAAAGTGTTCAGTTTTGTTTGGGGGAATAGTACCAAATTTTTATTGGAATACATGTTAGGAATAACAGTACAGATGGGTTGCATATAAACCTATGTTTCGTATACGTTCTAAATTTTTGGTTTGTCTGTTTGAACCTGAACTTTAATATGTATTTGATTGGTCTTAAAATTTTTGTTTACAGTGCTTAAACTATTTTGTGTGTAATAAATTAATCAACTTTTTGTTTTCTATGTAATAAGTTTGTTAAGAAACTTGAGACTGCCACGATGACGTTGTCGTTGTGGTCACAAACCTGTCCAGCAATGGTCACCCTTTGCTTTCATTCCCAATGCAGCATCATAATTTAGTTTGTAATGGTCGTTAGGCGGTGGTTCCCAAGGTTTAGGCTGGGGTCTCGAATCTACCCTCCAATTAGCTAGTTGGCAGTATTACTCATAGGAGACGAGAGCCTATTTAGATCCTCTAGATAGATGGCAATTTTGATCTTTACTGTTTGCAAGTCCATTCTTTCGTATATGAATGAGTGTTTGGTGTACGATAAAAACAGAGAATTGAGTTTAGTTGAATTGGTAATTATTATCTGGAGAATTAAATTGAGTTGAGTTAAGTTTGGAAGTTTGTGTTTGAGTGCAAAGTTGAGTTGAGGTATCTAATGCCATTTTTGTAAATGAGATTGGTTCTTTATTTTATTTTGTTTTTCTTTGCTATTGTTGATTAATTTTCAACTATACACCTATTTTCTCCAATCTTTTATGACATAAATTGGACACTCTCAATTTTTTTTTTATCTCAATTTGTAAAACATAACAGATTATTTTCAATAAATTCTTTTTAAAAACTGTAATAATTCTAATTCTATTCAATCTATAAAATATACTACCAAAATACATGTTATATTGCTGCTAAATTACTAATGAATTGGTATATTATATGTATGTAAATTGAATGTTGCTAACTGAACATTATTATTTTACATATTGTACACATGAACTTGAATAACTAGATAACTTAACAGTTTATGTTTATATAATCTGAATCGTATATTTGAAATTGAAGTTGTATATAGAATAATTACCATCCATTTCATAATAGTAGTGAGAATGTGAGTGTGTAGTATAGTAACATTGTTCTGAACATCACAAAAATAATATCAACCAACCAAACATGTGGTTGTTTCAAAAAATAAATTCACAAAATATATGTTTTCGGGTTGAAATATTAGGTGGTTAGTCTAGTGGGTCTGAGCAAGTAGATGTGTGCAATACCGTAGCTGTTTATCTTTTGGTACGATTAGAAAGAGGTCCATTTTTTGTATGTCTGTGCCAAATATATCAATTAGATCACATCTATCATCCTCAGTAAGCCATTCAATACCAAATATGACTTGAACTACCTCTTTTCGACGTCTAAATTCTATCTCATATTTCTCAGCTTGCCATGCAACAAGTCTGCCCATGTGCACTGATTGTATATTAACGGTTGATCGCATGATGTTGACCATTTCATTCTAGAATGTGAGTCGTTTCCTCGTACTCCCTCTGGATGACTTTGCTGATACGCTTGTTCTGTCAGTAGAAATATCTTGTGCACTTGCTCTCCTCGTGGACTGATAATGGGCAGAAATGCACGTTATCATAGTGCTAAGTTCTTAAACAATGCGGGCTTGCATTGATAAAATGTGTTAGATTGCGTCCAAAAAGCATTAAGTTTATTATATTGCGGCCACATGCGTTCATCGCATAGAAATAGTTGATTTTTGTATTTTTATGTGGAATATGCATTGATGCAAGGCGGAAATTGCGATTATAGGAAATCATTGGTTAAGCCCAACATTACCGCAAGGCTTTGCGGTAATTGTATTCGCAAACATTGCTCAAGAAGGATTGCCGTAACTTAGTGGGCGCAACTTGGTGGGCGCATCCTGGGTGAAAGGCATAATTAATCACGATGGGACAGAAAGCTGATGACGGTCGAATCCAAATTAAGCTGACAGCCGCTAACGGTAACAAGTACATTCAACTTTTCGGTGACAAATATACGATACATCAGTCAGGGAATTAAAGCCATCCCATCTGAGCAATCATAAGAGAGAAGCCGCCTTCACCCCGAAGCTCTATAAATACCAAAGGCATCCTTCAGAAAAGGGGTTCACTAGTTCGAAAATTCATAAGTTCGAATCGCATGTCTTTGTCTATAGTTTTTCCTTTTTATTTTAAGACGGAGCACGAGAAGAGTAAAGACGCTGGAGATCGCTTAGGGCAACTCGAGAGAGAACCTTGAGGTGTAGAAGCAGAGAGCGGGCTGACTCTCGCGAGAGTGAGATTATCTTTTGAACACGAGTAGAAAAACAATGTAAAAGCCTGGCCAGCAAGAGATTTCTACCAGACTCTTTATTCTATCCTTGCATTGTTATTTTATACTTCATCTTTATATTTATACAATGGAAGTTCTTATTCTATATCTGTTCACTCTCTTAGCATGCATGAGTAGCTAAACTAGTCGAATGGGTTGAGAAGAACTAAGCTAACATGACTTAAGAAGTTCATTGCTTGCGATTATCTTGTGTTATGTTGTGCCAAATGCCCCTTTAGAGTTACTCGAGAGAGAGTCTGAAGAAAGAACCTAAGACTCGAGAGAGCTAGGTTAGAATCTAGACTCGAGAGAGCAAGATTAAAACTGCATAAATAAGAGATAGAGACTTAGAGAGAAGCTCTATTTGTCAACCTGCATCGCATGCATCCTAGAGATGAGAATGATATTATGTGATCACCTTATTTGTGTGTGTGTCATTTTGTCATCACATAAATAAGAATAGAGGCTTATGTGTAGGTCCTATAGACTTATCGCATATTTCGCATGCATTTTAGCCTTAGAAGTTGTGGCATTCGCACCGAGGTGGTTTACTGTTGTATGCATATTGCACGATTGCATAGCATGAACACATCCTAGGAAGTGTTAGCCGAAACTTTTCTCAACCCGTTTACCGCATACTCATCGCATCTTCCGTGTATTCAAATCATTTCAAACTCCGCCGCATTTGTTTATTTTTCATTTCCGCAAACAACAACCTCAACAACTATTGATTTATTTGGTTACTGCAAAATTTTCCTAAAAATTACCACAGCAATCTATTTTCCAAAGTCCCTGAGTTCGACCCAGGACTTACTAGGAAACTCAGTGGAGTTTACACTTGGATTTCACTGAGAAAACTTGAGTGCTCAACACATTTCCATCATCGAATTTCATCCATAATTCCACATCATAAAATAATGCATCAAGTTTTTGGCGTCGTTGTCGGGGACTTCGGCAAAATAGTGTACTTATGGTGTTTTTTTCTGATTTCTTTGCAAACTCTCAATCTCTGGCAAATTACGACCCAGAGATTGAGAGAACATTTCGACGCAGGCTGAGAGACAACCGCCAACAACAAGAGAGAACACCAAGAATGGTGGAGCAACCGGAAGCAAGGGCCGCTAACGCGAATAATATTGTGGCCAACGCCATCCTTCTGGGGAATGATTGCAGTAGACCCATCCGGGACTATGCATCGCCTAACCTCTATGATTTCTCTCCAAAAATCATGAGGACATCGTTAGATAGATCGAGGTTTGAAATGAATCTGGTAATGTTGCAGATGATCTAGGCTGCTGGGCAGTTTGAAGGAAGGCGTGGCGAGGACCCGCACGCCCACCTCTGGAGCTTCATAGAAATCTGCAACACTTTTGTGTTCCCAAATATCTCCACCGAGGAAGTTTGACTCACTCTGTTCCCATTTTCCTTATGTGATCAAGCAAGAAAATGGGCATATTCTTTCGAACCGGAGGAGATAACCTCGTGGGAATAGGTGGTGGAAAAGTTATGAAGAAGTATTTCCCACCAACTGAGAATGCTAGGAGAAGGAAATTAATAACAAATTTTGAACAAAAAGATGACGAATCGCTCAACGATGCCTGGGCAAGGTTCAAGCAGCTGGTAAGAGATTGTCCACATAATGACTTACCAGACTGTCTGTAGATGGAGATCTTTTACCAAAGACTGAATCCCTCTTCGCAGACCGCTGCCAATACGGCAGCCGCTGGTGGTCTGCTAGACAAAATATATAAGGAAGCAAAAAGTATACTTGATTGCATTTCCAAAAACCACGAAGATTGGCAGGAAAGCGATCAAAGATTAAGAATTAAAGATAATGACTCAAACAACGGGGCCATCGCATCCCTACAAAATCAAATGACTGCAATGATGAGCTTGATATAAGACATCACAATTAATAATACGAGAGCGAAGAAAGGGCAGGTCAACGCAATTACTTAAACGACCGCAAGTTGTGTCATTTGCGGAGATGCTCACTCGATGGAAGAATGGCCAACAAACCCGCAGTCGATATGTTTCATGAGAAATAATCCCTATTCCGATACATATAACCCCGGGTGGCGAAACCACCCAAATTTTGCGTGAAAAAATCAACAACAAAGCTTTCAACTTGTGGCACAAAAAGGAGGGCCACCCGGATTCTTCCCGCAAAATAATGGTCCAACGCATAGTCAAGCCAGTAGTTCGCCACCAGAATCCTCATCCTTAGAGAGCTTGTTAAAGCAGTACATTGAGAAAAACGAATCAGTGCTTCAGAATCAAGCTACATCCATTAGAAATCTCAAAATTCAAATAGGACAAATTGCGGGCGAGCTGAAAAATAGACCGTAAGGAGCATTGCCGAGCTCAACTGAGCTCCCTCGCAATACTAGGGGTACCGGGAAGGAACAATGCTTAGCAGTCTCCTTGCTAAGCAACAACATGACTGCGAAAGTAGGGGAGGAGCCCATTGCGACCAACTTGAATGCGGTGACAACCGAAGAGCCGTGACCTATAGTTCGGAAAAGCCCGAGAAAATAGACCCTGAAATTGCGTCCACCCTTACGCCTCTAGATCCTGAGATAGAAGAAGTCTAATCACCAGTAACTCTGCAAAGATTGAAAGAGAAACAAAATGATGAAGAAAAGATCGCAATAGTGGATGTAGTGCAAAATGCTATGATCCCACCTAAAATGGGCGACCCAGGAATCTTCATGATACCATGCTCTATCAGAGGGACCTACAGTGGCAAAGCACTATGCGATCTTGGGGCGAGTATAAATGTAATGCCTCTATCAATATTCAAGCAATTGAATATCGGCATACTCACGCCCATGAAAGAGACTCTTCTACTTGCGGACAGATCACGAATACACCCTGAAGAAGAGTTAAAAAATGCTGCAATCTCAATCAATAAATTCATCCTGCCGGCAGACTTCCTCATTTTGGATTATAAGGCGGACGAAGATGCGCCCATCATATTGGGACGACCATTCCTTTCGACTGGTCGCGCTCAAATTGATGTGCGCAAAGGGGAGATTGTAATGAATATTCATGGGGAAAAACTCAGGATTAAGGCAATGCAGATCCTAGAGGACAAAGAAAAGAGGGAAAAGCCACCATGGAGTGAACAACCCAGCCTGGAATAAGCGGCCCCTGAGTTATTATATGACTTAACCTCATCAGGGACGCAACTCTTTTGAATATCATTTTTCTTGCATCAATACTTCATGAACTTTCATCATACTAGTTATTATCTATTATCGCAATTACTTTATTGTTATCTGTACTTTTCTTACTTCTAAAAATTTAAAAAAAAAGTAAAAGAATTTTGTTTTGTTTAAAATCATTTGACCCTCTCACTGTTTTTAGTGCAACGATCGAGGCACAAGATTGCGGAGGTGTTACACAAAGAAGCAACTCATCTTACTCCATCACCGCAATCCAAAGAAGATAGATCGCCGCAAAGAAGGACGCATCAATACATAATGCGGGCGACATCGCAAATTTGGGGGTTGTATTCTTCCTTCACTTTATTTCAAATTTTACGCTATCGCATCGCATTTTAGTTTTAAAAGTCTTATCACCGCGTCCTCTCTGATTATCGCAATCATTTGACATGGATAAATTTAGTAAGTTACAACATGTTGTCTCTTTGCCAATTATGATTTCAATGATGAAAAATATACTTCTATTTCTTTCATATATACTAGAGTCAACTTAATCTTAAGATAGTCACCTCATGAAATATTTCTAGAAGTTAGGGGTTTGCTAGCTTTCTTTCAAACTCTCTTTACGAAGCCTTCTAAGAACATCGCATGACTTATTTCCATCTTTTGGCAATGAGGACATTGCCGCATTTTGAATTTGGGGGTGAGGTATTTATTTTCAACCTTGCTATTATTCAAAAAAAAAAAAAAAATTGAGAATAACAACTCCACTGTCAACGCAAAGGGGAAACCCATGTTGATAAGAGTTAAGTTGAGAAAGGCACTTACCCGTAGTTGGATGTCCGCATAACACACGTAGGGTAAAGCCAAAAAGAAAGTAAGTCATCAAGATCAACGCATAAATAAATGACCGCAACTCTGCTGCCAAGAAGGTATGAGTTTAGTCTGAGGAAGAGCGCATTGCTCGTAGATGGATGTCCGCATGACACACGTGGGGGCAGACCGAAATGAAGGAAAGGCACTTGGATTAGTGCAAGGTCAGAAAAAAATAATAATGTCAAGAAATATGCAAGGATAAAATCATTTAACACCCCGGTGGAAAAGTTTTCTTTTTGAAATAAATCATGCGATGTTCCGGAATTTAGTAAAGTCCTTTTGAAGGTTAAGCTTGCAATCCCTAGGTCTTAGAAATATTTTAAGAGGAGACTTGAATAAGACTTAAGGAAACTTTGGTACATAGGATTTGAATGAAGTATCCTTGAGAAATCTAGGAAAAGAACATTGTGGTCGACTTGCTAAAGGAAATCTTTAGCTTATGCTTGAGGATAAGCATTGTTTAAATTTAGGGGTGTGATAACGGGCAGAAAGCACGTTATCATAGTGCTAAGTTCTTAAACAATGTTGGCTTGCATTGATAAAATGTGTTAGATTGCGTCTAAAAAGCATTAAGTTTATTATATTGCGGCCGCATGCGCTCATCGCATAGGAACAGTTGATTTTTGTATTTTTATGCAGAATATGTGTTGACGCAAGGTGAAAATTGCGATTACAGGAAATCATTGGTCGAGCGTAGTATTATCGCAAGGCTTTGCAGTGATTGTATTTGCAAACATTTGCTCAAGAAGGATTGCCGCAACTTGGTGGGCGCATCTAGGTGAAGGGCATAATTAATCGCGATGGGACAGAAAGCTGATGACAATCGAATCCGAATTAAGCTGACAACCGCTAAAGATAACAAGTACATTCAACTTTTCAGTGACAAATATTCGGTACATCTGTCAGGGAATTAAAGCCATCCCATCTGTGCAATCATAAGAGAAAAGTCACCCTTCATCCTGAAGCTCTATAAATACCAAAGGCATCCTTCAGAAAAGGGGTCCACTAGTTCGAAAATTCATAAGTTCGAATCGCACGTCTTTGTCTATAGTTTTTCCTTTTTATTTTAAGACGGAGCACGAGAAGAGTAAAGACGCTGGAGATCGCTTAGGGCAACTCGAGAGAGAACCTTGAGGTGTAGAAGCAGAGAGCGGGCTGACTCTCGCGAGAGTGAGATTATCTTTTGAACACGAGTAGAAAAACAATGTAAAAGCCTGGCCAGCAAGAGATTGCTACCAGGCTCTTTATTCTATACTTGCATTGTTATTTTGTACTTCATCTATACCTGTCTCTTATACACATCTAGATGTGTATAAGAGACAGGTGTTATGTTGTGCTAAATGCCCCTTTAAAGTTACTTGAGAGAGAGTCTAAAGAAAGAACCTAAGACTCGAGAGAGCTAGGTTAGAATCTAGACTCGAGAGAGCAAGATTAGAACTGCATAAACAAGAGATAGAGACTTAGAGAGAAGCTCTATTTGTCAACTTGCATCGCATGCATCCTAGAGATGAGAATGATATTATGTGATCACCTTATTTGTGTGTGTGTCATTTTGTCATCGCATAAATAAGAATAGAGGCTTATGTGTAGGTCCTATAGACTTATCGCATATATCGCATGCGTTCTAGCCTTAGAAGCCGTGGCATTCGCACCGAGAGATGGTTTACTATTGTATGTATGTTGCATGATCGCATAGCATGAACACATCCTAGGAAGTGTTAGTCGAAACTTTTCTCAACCCGTTCACCACATACTCATCGCATCTTCCGTGTATTAAACTCTTTTCAAACTCCACCGCATTTGTTTATTTTTCATTACCGCAAACAACAAAATCAACAACTATTGATTTATTTGGTTACTGCAAAGTTTTCCTAAATATTACCACCGCAACCTATTTTCCAAAGTCCCTGAGTTTGACCCTGGACTTACCAGGAAACTCAGTGGAGTTTACACTTAGATTTCACTGAGAAAACTTGAATTCTCAACGCATTTCCATCATCGCATTTCATCCACAATTCCACATCATAAAATAATGCATCATGGACATATCTACTTGATCTTCTTCCATTGCATCTTTAAGCAATTGGGTTTGTTCATTATCAGGGATAGGGATTTTTCTAGCCGAATTTTTTCTTTCATTTCCTAGAACAAATTTGACGCCATCACCATTGGGAGCTCGCAATAGTACCCTGTTGATGTCCTTCCCAAATACACTTGATAGTTCATCGTAATGGGGGAATAGCTTGTTCCATAATCCCTTCACGTTAGGATGACCCTGCATTCGTATATGGAAGCAATATTAAAAATTATACAAAAACAAGTACGGTGTACATTGTTTAATAATTTAAAAAACTTACTCGAACCCAGACGTCGAAGATCTTTTTGTCCACCTGAACGCACTCGAACTCCTCGTTCCAACCAAACCTTGGTTGATTTAACATCTCCGTTACTGCTGAATATTGTTTCTTCAAACTACTAATCTTGCATTCGATGGTATTCTAGTTTAGGCCACACCCGGGAAACTTCTCCTCCATTATTCGCTCCAAGTATTGTAGATATCCCGGTTGGAAGGTCCCATTGTCGGACTTTCAATCGAACTCGACCAAAGAGGTTAGGGCATTCACCAACCCAACGTCCTTGGCTTTTGTCCATGTGTGTTTCAATATTTTTTCATCGTCTATCATTCTAATTCATGCATGTATACATCGTAAGACATTGTTGAAAATTAAACAGTTTCGTGCGACATACTAAAAAAATAAAAAACTAAAACCATGAAGTCAAATAGTTGAATTAAAAATGTTCACGACAGAAACATAATCATGATCTTTCCCATTGGGAAAACATTTCGGCAGCTAAATCATCTATAAATTGGGTCCATTCATCCGAGGTCTTAATAAATTCAATATTCTCTCCTTCCATAATAGAAAAAGCACAATTCTCATCCAACGGATCATTAAATGAAGCACCAATCCCCATCTCCCTTGTGATTAAGTTGTGAATCAGGCAATACGCAGTTATCGTTCGACATTGGACTTGTATCGGGTAGAAGGATTTTCCCCTAAGAATTACCCATCGACCCTTCAACAGTTTGGATGCTTATTCGATAACATTTCTTGCCGACGAATGCTTCATGTTGGAAAATTCTCTCGGTGTTGTTGGTACATTACTCGCGCCATCCTAGTCTAAGAGATGTAGTGTTCCCCTCTATACGGAGTCCAAAATCCTTCAGCATTAAGATAGCCAACATCACACAGGTAGTAGTACCTTGTACCATTTTTGTGATTGTAATACATGTCTATTAATGGAATAACTGAAGGTTGCTTATGTACATGAGTCATTTTTATACCCTTTGGAACCCTCAGTCTGTGTGGTCACACAATTGCATCCCTCAAGACCCTAGAGTTGGCGGTCGAGTTCTCTTAGCCTGGCATAATGAAGATGAATTCTCCATTCTTGTTACATACCACAAGAACATTTGTGGCGATTTCTCCCTTCCTCGTCCTATATCGTGGTCAATCTACGACACTGACATTCACTTTCACGTAAGTGCCGTCCAATGCATCTAGGAAATTCTGTTGATATTGTTTAATCTTGATAATTTGAGAAGATGTTAGCACAATTTATTTTAGATGCATTAATAGAATGGTACTGGAACTTTTTTTTCTACCTTAAACCATTTCCATCATTCATCAGTACATGCACTTGTAAGTGGTTCGGGGGTTTTCAACAATACTATATGTAACTGTATTACTACTCTAAGAACTAGATTGAAATATTTCGAAACTGTCTCGCTAGATCTAAAAAATGTGTGCGTACTACTCTATTCTTCACATCATGAGCAAGAATATGTAGGAACATTGGCACCATCTCTTCAATACCAACACATCTATCTGGCTCTAAGCATCCCATTGTTTGAATCATGTTGCACAAAATCATAAACGTCTTTCTATCGATCCGAGTACTCTCATGACATGCCAAATTACTCTCATAAATGAGGCAGAAGAACGTCAATTGTCGAATGTTGTGTCTAACATTCACTGGTTATTGTTTTATCCTTCTATTATTGTTAAGCAGCGCTGCCAAAGGAAAGAATAATTGTCTTTGAGACTCAGTAATGCTTGTTATGATTTTAAATAGCTTCTGAACAGTCTCCATCTTATGAGGGTAATAAGGGAAGTATGTAGATCTTGAGAGTATGAACTATGCTTGGAATCAATGAACTTGGGTTTAATTACAAAATGACAAGTCGTGACAACCGAGTACTACATTGTCTTACACTCTAGTTACCAACTTGTCCAATGTGCGTTGTATTGTAAGACCTATACGCATGCTGCACTTCATCGCATGTTTCATACAACTTGTATAATGACCCATTGTACTCACTCACTTGTGTGAACCCTGAGCCCTAATTTCTCTACTTGAGTATGTTCCCTACTGAGACTAGTGTGGTGAGTAGGTTGATGTGAAAATTAATGTGTAATTGTAGAGAAAAAAGTGAAGAATTACAAGAAAAGTGTGAATTTGAAAGCTTGACTCTTGGGTAAAGCTTGGAAAAATTGGCTAAGTGCGTCGGAAGCTAGAAAATTGGCTAAATACTATTCCATGCGTTGGCCTTGTTCATTTTAGAGGTTATTTGGGCGTTGAAGGAAGCCAAAGTGTGGCCATGAGAAACGCATGCGGAAACCAATGTCTTGAGAGGTTAGCAAGACGTGCGGCAGCCTCAAGTTGCGCAGGCATGGGCGCTAGTCGATCGTATAGTAAGTGAGCAGCACTACACGATGAGGTAGGCGATCATGTAAGCGGCCGCTGGATGATCGTGTAGCAATGCGGGGAGCTANGATCGTATAGTAAGTGAGCAGCACTACACGATGAGGTAGGCGATCATGTAAGCGGCCGCTGGATGATCGTGTAGCAATGCGGGGAGCTAAGTGATGTGGTATGCGATCATGTGGTAAAGTGCGACGCTAGACGATACGGGGAGTCGCGCTAAATGATAGCACTATGCGATGGACGATAATGCTATGCGATGGGCGATAACGTTAAAAGATGAGGCGTTGGCACTACACGATCGACATCAATGTTAGACGATGGCGCTACGTGATAGGCGTGTGTGCTAGATGATGGGCATCAACACTACACGATGAGCAAGAGCTATGCGGTAGACTATGTGCTATGCGATAGGCGCAGACGCTATGCGATGGTGCTATGTGGACGCATGTTGAAACGTCTTGCGTTGCTAAGGCTTGCGGTACATAAGGCTAATACTATGCGTTGGCGTTGAACGCATGGTGTGAACTATACGACCTGCTATATGCGTTGGACATCCGAGGGCATGTGGGCACATAGGAAAAGGCTAATAGTATCGTTGGAAGATTGTTGGTCAATATCCTAGTTGAACGCATAGGGCAAAGGTAAGCCATGCGAAACAGAAGGATATGCGGCCAAAGATGAGCCTTGCAAGCATCTAGCATATGTGACCAAGTTATTCAATTGAATGCACAAGGTAAGATTGAATGAACGCATTTTGATGTTGGATGGACGCATGCGCCAACTGGTGGTGTCCGTTCATAGGTATGTTGTGCCCATTGGATTGATGCAAATGAGGTTGGACGGACGCATTTGTGGTTAGATGGACGTAATTGTGGTTAGATGGGCGCATATGAGATTGGATGGATGCATTCAAGGTTGTCATTCGAACATGTGGCTTATTGGGAAGAAATCTTAGGCCTTAAGCAAATGAGGTGGATGCCCAAGAAGATATGCAAATTTAAGCATTATGTGTTGGCTAAGGAAAAGAAGACACCTTAGATGCGATGGCAAGCAGGTTGTGTTAATAGTGTGGGGAAAAGACACTTGGACATGCGGCCAAGTAGGAGGTGTCGGCCTTAGAGAGATTGTGGACACCTATAAATAGGGCCAAGGACTTCAGATCATAACTCAAATTCTCTTCAAAGAACATTAAGAAGAGTGTATGAAAGCTAATTGTGAGGAAACTATGCATTTATGAAAGAACACATGCGTTGGTAGCAAACCTATGCATCGGTCATAAAGTTTCAAGAGAAGGAGACGCTGTCGGACAGTGAAGTCTGAAAATAGCATCAAATTAGGACGAGGATATCTCCCAGCATACTCATGCATTTAGAGTGATTTCAAAGCCACCTGAAAGCTCCGCGAGTCTAGTTTTCAGGATAGGGCTGCCAGAGAAGAATCTCCAAGGAATTGGGCTGAAAAGTGAAGAAAAGACAGAAGAGTCAAGCTGTCGGGTAAGCTTGAGCCAGTCTTAAGGATTTGATGATTCCGGCCAACCACGAGGAGTTCGAACTAAGATTTTAAGTGAAGCTTCTGAGACATTGTGGAGCATGTTTACAGAAGGAAGTACCTCAAGATAAACTTATAGCTATGAGTATTTGAGCTTAATTAAATCTGGATCTTAGCGTTCAAAAGGGAGCCCGAGGTCAACCAAAGAACTTCTGGAGAGAAAGTTTCCTAAACGAACAAGGTGAGTGACTAAATATTTTACTAAATATTTACAATATTTTAAAAGAAACCATATTTTAAAGAAAGATTATTCTCATACTAGCTAGTTTTACAAAATGTTCCAAGCAAACCATGAGTTATGTTTTAAACGCATGCCATGTATGAAAGTTTTATTGAAAAATATTTATGTTGTTTAAATAACCAGCATCGCTTAGTAACTTTAAAGACATGTTTTCTATGCGTTATGTTTTACATGCTTTAAAGAGAAAGTCATTTTATACTGTTTTACTTGAAACGCGATACCGAAGGGCATTTGAAAGGTATCCGACAGCTTGATACTGAAGGATAAGTTTTGAGAAGTTATATGAGCAGAAGTACTAAGGTATGACAGTACTTAGTATGGCCCATGCACGTAGGTAGTTAAAGTTAAAGATTGAGCAAAAGGGTTCTCTCTTGAATAGCAGTTGACATTGGGATTTAACCACAACAGGGTTATTCTTAACTAAGGAACAATTTTAGTGTTTTCTGACAAAAACAACTTTATATGCTTTATGTTTGGAAAATGCTTATACTGCAGTACAAGGTTACTGTAGAAATTTATATTTTAGTTTAATCTCTTTATTGAGACTTTTGCATGAGAATCAGTTTTCTTTCTTAAGTCACTCACTGGGCTAGCAAGTTCACCCCGTTTTCAAATGTTTTCCTTTCCCCCAGGTAGCGGTCAAATCCTCAAGAGATAGCTCTACATCTGCTCTGCCACTAAAGGACAAAGATGTTGTAACCCGTCTGTTAGGTGGTTACTGTAAATATTGTATACATGTTTTAGTTGTTCATATAGGGACTAAGGTTTTAGGCATTAGGACTTATGAAACTAGTAATGTAATCACTCTAAATATGTTGTGTTTTTTTTTAAACTTGATGAATTTTGCCTAAGAGGCATCCGCTGTGTATGAGTTACATGTTGGTATCAAAGATTTTCGCTAGAGTTATTAGGCAGTAAGTGTCAACAAAAGGGTTGATAACTGCTGCAGTCATATCCTTTCCTAGACTCAGAGAGTAGTTTGGGATGGGGTGTGACAACTTATCCATGATATTCGTGCCAGGATAGGGTTACGACCAATGAAAACGACATAGAATTTGTATTTTCCCATCTACCTATATTTTTAGAACAAGGGTAGTCAATACTAGTAATGAACGTTGAAATGAATGATTTTTTGGGGAGTTAGGATGCAGAGGTTATGGTATAAGGGTCCCTTAATACAACCTTTTACTACCTATAAAAAACTAAAGTGACAGAATGTCTCTATGTAATAGTGGCAGAAGTCCACATAAGTATTATAATACTTGACATATTTGGATTTGTATAAAATTTGATATTATAGTCTACAATTCTTGGGATTATCTAAAATTTATTATAATAGTCTACAATTTAAGTATAATTTAAAGTTGGTTTGTAACGACAGTTTTAGGACTTATTTAACCTTACTTACAACAACTATGTGTAATTAATATAATAAATATCAACTTAAAATTTAATATATGTACATTAAAACAAAACACTACTTTCATATTATAAAATAATTTGGACAATTTAGTTTTAGTCAATATTTGATAGTTAACATTTTTGAAGAAGTTATATAGTGGACAAAAAATGTATAAAAAAAATACCAAAGTACCTAAAATTATTTCTAGGAAGGCCCTTGTCATCTCACACCCAAAAAATAAGAAATTTGGTTGAATACTTTCATGTGTGTAGTTAATTTTCAAAGTTTATTTTAAGACCTTTTTCATTTTATTGCTATGTCTTCTTTATTTCAAAGTTTTAATCTATATTGTTTGAATTATTTCATGTGTGTAGTTTAAATTTTTATTTAAAACTTAAAAAGGATAAATAAAAACATCAATAGAAACCTATTAACTTTGGATATGGTATGTGTAAAAACATCAAACTAAAAATCAATTTATCCTAAATTTAGTTATTCTTCTTCTTCTTCTGTTAGCATGTTTTAAAATAAATACAGTGAGTTAATAATAAATGACTTGGGAAAATTTTCAGTTTATACATGTTAATATTTGTATTGTATAAATTTAAACCATAAAATAATAATTATATCAATTGAAACTTTGAAATTCTCTTAAGTGTATTAATTAATACTCCTTAGAATTATTTTAAAAATATCATGCAAAACATATAATTATTTTCAGTTTATACATTTTAATATTTGTATTGTATAAATTTAAACCGTAAAATAATAATTGTATCAACTGAAACTTTGAACTTCTCTTAAGTGTATTAATTAATACTCTTTAGAATTATTTTAAAAATATCATGCAAAAAATATAATTATTTCTAGATTAATAAAATAGACAATTAGAATTGATGCAGGAACAACTTTTAAAGTAAGTTCAAATTGATGCGTTTGTGAAAATGTAGGGATTTAATTAACAAAATTATAAGTTTGGCACCGTGTTTATCCAAACTAAACATAATGAAAGATGTAAATTAATATACTTTTAAGAAAACTTAGGATTTAAATTGATTCATTTGATAATTCAAAATTTAAATTGACACAACCCAAGAATTTAACAATACAAAATAATATTTTTCCTAATAACGTTTTGTTATAGTAGTCTTCTTGAAGAAACAGAGGAGAAAAAAGAAGTCCAATATTCTCACAAAGGAAAAAATGTGGACAAATGTTGAACATACAAGTAAAAAATACATAACCATAATACATTACAACTAAATAGTCCCTAACAAGTACAACAAAGAATAGACAATAACGAAGATCATTCCCAACGTAAAACTTATGAACCTCAAACTAGTTACGAAAGGTATGTTCGATTAGATGGGCTCTACATGGAAGAAAAATAAGTATAGATAGACCATAGTGTATATTAATACGATTGAAGTAATAATAAAATATACGAGATCATACCTTTGTTTATGTTTGGAGTGAACGAAGGTCGGGAGAGTCTGCAATTAGGGGGCAAAATAATCAGTTCAGAGAAAGTTGAAATAAAAAGGAAGGATCAGAGACGTACCAACACACTTTACCAAAGGAGTTTTTGGAGAAGTCTAAAAAAATATGAGAGATTGGGATATAAGTAGAGGATATAATAAGGATGGTTGGCGAGGAAAGTTAGGTATACTTAAGTGCATCTAGCCTCCATAAAATCAAACGGTAATTACAGTAAACCCATATTAAAGATAGTCAACTAAAAAATAAATAAATTAAGTAATGATCAGGTTAATATTAATTCAGTGGTTGAGCTAAAAATGGATATAAATACAACATAATATCTCACAAATGAAGGAACATAATAATACAGATTAGAAGGCCTTAGGATTTCAATAAGCTATTTCATTGGAACAAATCCTCCAAGAAAAGAAAATAAACAATTTCAACACTTCTTAAGTTGAAGTCAAATTTAAATTTACAAAAATTAAATTTATTTGAATACTGAAAACAAATTCAATGGAATGAAGAAAAAAAAATCTATTCACCAGAGTTAGAACAGAAAACAGATTGAAAGAAAATTAAAACATAAATCATACTCAAAAGATAATGAAAAACAGACTGAAAGGAAATAAAAGAAATCCATTCAGAAGTTAAGAAAAAAAAAAAAGCAGAGTTGCCTGCCTTTTTTAATCTAAAAATCAAAAGGAAATAAAATTAAAACATAAATCATATTTAAATTTGAGCTGCATATTTTTGGAACAAATCGGCCTTCAAAGGAAAAAAAAAAAAAAACAGACCTGTTGCTGGGGTGTATTGACCCCTCACCAAGCTCCAATATCATGGTCAACATCCCCTACCAGGAATTCACTCGCCATCCAATTTCGATAGAAAAACATAAGAAAAAGGGCAAAGGAAGGATACATGCTTTAATATTGAAGCCACAAGAGGAAATCTAGATTAAAGAAAGTATGGAATACATTCAAGAAACAGAGCAAATATCAGCACGGGAAGGAAGAACAAAGACGGATTTAATACAATATAAATGGATAAAAAAAATAACCCATTCGAGTTAGTGGAAACAAAAGTGAAAACTAATTGTAAGAGGTGAAGAACAAATTATAAAGTATACCCTAGGTAGTCCATAAACATGTAAGCTAAATCAGAACAATCCGGAATCGGAAAATCATGAAAGAATATCAAACATGCAAGGAAGAATATGATATGAGGAAATCAAGAGAACAACGTATAAATATTCAGTGTCAAACAAAGTAATCGAAAACAAATTTAGATCTCAATAGAAAAAAAACTAGATTTACTATAAAATCGTCCATGTATACTAAAAAAATGGTTAGATCTACCGAAATATCGTTAGATTTACTAGAAAAGCATTCGTATCTACCTGATCTAAGAAGAAACCAAAGAAATCTGAGAGGAGTAGACATACAAAGAAATAAAAAAAAAGACATACAAACAAACCAAAGAAGAGAAACGAAGAGATGAATACAACTCACTCTAGCCAGAGGGAAAACGAAGAGGCCAGATGAAGAAAACAAACTGAATGGTGAAAGAAGGGAGAATATTAGAAGAGAGAGAGAGGCAATTAATGAAAATGCGTGATGAGAAGAGAGAGAGAGGTGATTAATGAACATGTGTGACAGGAAGAGAGAGAGGAGGGCCAAAGTAATTAAAACGATGCAAATGGGGAGTGAAATTAAGGGAGAAATTGGGGAAGTAAAACGGTGGGTTTAAAACCCATCATTTTAATTTGAGCGTCCACCAAGCATGAGGTGAGCTTTTTAAGCCCACCCAACCTAACTCCAACCCATCCATCAAACACTCCCTGAAAGTCAATTTGTTCATGTTCTTCCAAATTTACCAAATCAAAAGCATAAACTTCCACGTGTCTCCTTGCCTCTTTATTCATCCAAAGCCACCAGGACTAAAACAAGTGAAACAGAATAGACAAACTAAAAGATTAGATCACTTGAAACCGAAGGGATGAAAACCCTAAGGCACAGTGAAAACCAAAACACATAACCATTTTTTTTTAAATTTTCATTTAAAATAAAAACAATTTTGCATTGGAATAAAAAGTAATAACGGTTAAGCATGTTATTCCCAAAAATACTAATTATATAGGAGAAGAAACCCTACCTTACAAACCTTTTGACAATTCTGTAGAATTTCTCTATTGAATTGGGATTGGGCAACACCACTTGGAAGCCTCCCTATTTTTGCAAGGAATTCAGTCTATGGAGAATTGTGAGATTTTCTCTTTTGGGATTTGGGAATATCACAGAACAATTTTTTCTTTCTTTTCTCTTGAAGAAGAAAACACACAATGAGAAATTGAGAACCTTCTCCTGCCTCTACAAAACAAAACCTTTTTATTAGAAAGAGAGGAATGGTGAGGCAGAGAGAAAAACGTAGGATTGATCCCACATTTTCTCGTAATTTCCCTAAAATGGGGAGTTAGTTTTTTTAATTTAAATAAAATAAAATAAAATATATTAATTAAATCATATTTAATTAAATGATCATTTAAATCATATTTAAATGTTTTCTCTCACATAACCTATAGTTTTAATGTGCATCCAATGTATATTAATTTTAACTTATAATTTTGATTTAATCAAGTAATTAAGTTAGAAATTAATTAATTAATTCTTCAATTAATTAATCGTCCAATTAAAATCACATATTTAATTTAATCTTCCATTTGAATCATATTAAAAAACATTTCTCTTATTAACTTATAGTTTTAATGCGCATCCAATATACATTATTTTTAATCTATAGTTTTCAGTATGAATCTTATTCATATCAAATTAATATTTGAGCTCCTTTCAAATATTTCGTTCTCTCGTTTATTAATTTTGAGTCATATCCAAAATTAATAATAAAGTCTGAGATTAAACTTTATATTAAAATGTATCAACATACATTAAAGAATTCTCAATTATGAATTGAACATTTCAAATTTAATTTAATATTAAATTACTTCAATACCCTTTACAAGCTAGGAAGGGACCTAATGGACCTGCAGATCAGAAGCTCTAATGATGTGAGATTAATTGACTAAACTCATTAACCGAATTAATCAATATTCGTTAACTGTGGGTACACTCTACCAAAGACCTATATCTGCACTCTTCTCACTACGAATATGTTTCTGTGTCTACGAATTTAGACCAATAACAACAAGTTAGTCTTTCACGAGTGTTCGTAACACCAGTTGGGTCAAATTATCGTTTTACCCCTGGGTTACCTCTTCATCCTTAAGTACTAGTGCTCTTTTAATGAACAATCTGTTTATGGTCTAATCATTAAACAAAAACGTCTTTCGGGCCAGTGAGAAGGTAGGACCCTTTTTTCAAGTCTCGGAGACACCACTTAAGAGAACACTCATCTACTTACCCTAAAGTCGAGAAGGAGTGAAATCCATCTTGTATGATTATGTTCCCAGCTACCCACTCAATCTTATCCCTAAAATGGTAGGCATATTGAGTTAGTGAACTAGCCACTCCCACCCATACAAATAAAAGGACAATCCCTCGTGAACAGGAGTTTATAATATATTCAGAAGTAAGACTAAGTTGCGTAGGTCATCCTATTGAAATAGAAACCTAACTAGTCAACGGAGTTACATTTAGTGGTTACTATTTCACGGTTCCCTAAACGGAGTTACACTTATGCAGACTCATTACACAAGATACCCCCACTCGTGTGTCTCCTACAAGGACGCATTGGATCATTGCGTTTGTATCAAATACAAAGTGGATTGTATCCATAGTGTTACCAGGATAAGGTACCCAACCTTCTATACACCCTTTAGGCTATATCGTGAACATTGATCCCTATATGTCTCTACATATAGTTCAAGACTTATAAGACAACCTAGGATATTAGTTTATTGTATTTTAAGGTTAATAAGATAAAATTAAATAAAACATCGATAACACTTATTGATAAAAACATTAATAACTATTTATTAATGACGGTAATTTAATTACATTCATTATCTACGAGTTTTAGGGCATAAAACCTAGAAAACTCCCACTTGAACTAAAACTCTAGTTAGTGGGATGTACATTACATGGAACAACGGGACTGTTACAAATACAAAGTAAAATACAATAAACAAGGGGATTTCATACCCATTATACATCTCCTACTTTCCCTAAATTACACAATGTACATATCTCTTAGACCTAGATTCTCTAGACGACTCTCGAACACTTTAGCCGAGAGAGCTGGATAAAAAATGTTGTGCTCCAAAGCGATCTTTCTGACAATCACATCTCCTCGTTGCACAATCTCCCATATCAGGTGACACTTTCTCTCAATGTGCTTTCCTCGTTTGTGGCTAAGAGGTTCTTTCGAGTTGGCCGTAGCCCCACTATTGTCACAGTATAAGGTGATCGACAAGTTCATGTTTGGAACAACTTCTAAATAACTTAGGAACTTCCTTAGCCAAACTGCCTCATTTGCTACTTCACAAGCAGCTACATACTCAACCTCCATGGTTGAGTCTACAATGAATCATTCCTTGATTCTATGCCATACTATGGCTCCCTTGTTCAGGGTGAACACTAATCCTGACGTGAACTTTCTAGAATCCTTGTTAGTTTGGAAATCAGAATCCTTGTATCCCATAAGGATCAAATCCTTAGCTCTATACACGGGCATATAGTCCCTTGTTCTTGTAAGATACTTGAGGATATTCTTAACCGCAGTTCTTTGGTCTGACCCTGGATTAAACTGGTACCTACTGACTATTTCCACTGCATAACAAATGTCAAGTCTAGTGTAGAGCATAGCATACATTAAGCTGCCACAATTGAGGCATAGGGAATACGTCTCATGTCCTCAACTTCTTGAGGTGTTTTAGGACATTGTTCCTTAGACAATTAACTCCATGCCTGAAAAGCAATGAACCCTTCTTAGAGTTCTGCATCGAATATCGAATCAACATCTTGTCGATATAAGTTTCTTGAGACATAACTAGCTTTTTATTCTTACGATTCATAATGATTTGGATCCCAAGAACATACTGCGCCTCTCCCAAATCTTTCATTTGAAATTAGGCTACGAGCAACTTCATAAAATCAGTAAGGTATCTTACATCATTCCTAATGAGTAGGATATCATCCACATAAAGTACTAAGAAAGTTACTTCTTGTACACACAAGGCTCATCTGAAGGATCTCTTAACGAAAAGCATCCATGAGCACGTTTGGATCTTTCCGATTTCACCGTGACCGAAATACAACATATACATTATAACAGATAGTTATGCAATTTAAAATAATTAAAGGCATGCTTCGAACAATAAAGTATAAGGGAAAAAGTTCTCATACCAGTTGAAGACCCTCTTCAAGTGATGAACTCTGATGCAACGGAAAACCTTTACGCGATCTCCATCGCCCAGCAAACAAGTCGTCTGCAGCCGCATGAACTATCACGAACAAGTGAACAGTAGCGGGGATGACACCACCAAAATGGAGTCCTTGGTATTATCGGAGTGAGAACCCAAAGTGTGGTCTTTGGTGAGTTTGGTAGAGGTTGGAGAAGGAAGTAATCATGTAGACGATAAGCAAGTGGGAGAGAAAAGATGTTATCGTATAGCTAAATGCTTATCGTTTAGAAGAAGCTACACGATCATGTAGGTTTTACTAAGCGATCGTTTAGTAAAAGGTGGACGATCGTTTAGAAAACATGGCACATTATGTGATCGTTTAGGGACTAGTGTGCGATCGTTTAGGCGCGACGTATGCGATCGTTTTGGCACTGAGCGACTATTGTATAGGTTCTCGACTATGCAATCGTTTACGTTTCCACACCAATGCCAATTTTTCCAAACTTTTGCAAAATGAAACAAATTTTCATTTTATTCACCGATTACCATAATCGAATGAGGCTGCTCCCACTAACGCACGCCCGAGAGAAATTTTAGGCCAATTATCAATTAACTAATTTAATAATTAATAAATATAATCATATTATATTTTTATCTTATAGTTTGGTATCACATATCTACTGTAGTAATTTCTCCTCCACATGATATAAATCATATTTATATCTAATTTCCTCCAAAATAATGTATCTCATATATTTAGTTAATTATATCATATATAATTGAACTTCCTCTTATCAATTTGAACATTTCAAATTAACCAAACACTGATTCTCGACTTTCCAAGCTACCCAGGGGACCTAATGGACCTATGGCTCGAAGCTCCAACGGTACGTGAATAGCTGACTAAACTCTTTGCCATGAGATCCACCATCCGTTAACTGTCAGGCATTCCACTAAAGACCAACAGTTGAACTCTTCTTACCAAAGATATATTTCTGGGTCCATCGGATATAATCAATCATGAGTACGATGACCCTTCACAGATGCTCGTAATTATAGTTGGGCCAAATTACCGTTTTTCCCTGTAGTTACATCTCACTCCTTAAGTACCATTGATTCCTCTAATAAACAATATAACATAGTCCAACTATGTGTGAACACCTTTCGGGCCAAGAGAAGGTGTGTGACGTCACATGTTCAAGCCCTGGAATCAGCACTTATGGGAGCTATCTATCTACTTACCCCTGCTTCAAGGAAGGAGTGAATTCCATTTTGTGTAACTGTGTTCCCAGCTCCCAAATCAGACGAATCCCCAAAATGGTAGGTTTGAATCAGCGAACTAGCCACTCGCACCCATACAAATCAAAGGATCACTCTCAATGGTAGGAGTTTCCAACTCACTTAGGATTGAGGTCATGTTACCTATTGGTCATCCTAGTGAAGTGAAGTCTCTGTCATGAACGGTGTTATATAACGAGACGTTAACACTTCGTGGTCAGGTCTTATACAAACTCTTTGTATAGGACGCCCTCGCTCACATATCCTCAACACGAATGATCAGGATCAGACCATCTGTGACAAGTCACAACACTTGTGACCATTCCACAAAGCGGGCCGCATCTGTAGCGTTACCAGGAAAAGGTTTCCCTCCTTATCCATATTCTACAGACCATTTTGGTTATCACTCAAGACATGATCCACTTGTATGTCACCACATACATGCTTGGGTCACATACAGATAACTAGGAATTTTATGTTTATTGGTTTGTGGTAAAGAAAATAAAACAAGTAATTGAGCAAAATACAAGATGTGAAGTAAATATCATATATTATACAACACAAGCGTTTGTACAAACTATTTACAAACTACAGGACACGAGACTTTAGGGCATCAATCCCAACATCATCAACATTTTGGTAAAAATCAAAAGATTTGATCGCAGTGTCAAACCTAATATTCCAAGATCTGGACGTCTGTTTCAATACATAAATGAATCGATTTAGTTTGCAAACTTTTTGCTCCTGACCTTGGGCTATGAACCCCTCAGGCTAAGACATAAAGATAATTCTCTTCAAGATTTCCATTTAGAAAGGCTGTCTTGACATCTATTTGCCATATCTCATAGTCATAATATGTGATTATGGATAAGAGAATTCTTATGGACTTAAGCATAGCATCAGGGGAAAAAGTTTCCTCATAGTCAACCCCTTCTCTTTGGGTATAACCCTTTGCTACAAGTCTAGCTTTGAAGGTTTATACCTTCCCCGCTGCATCTCTCTTTCTCTTATAGATCCATTTACACCCTATGGGTTTAACCTCTTCAGATGGATCTACAAGATCCCATACTTAATTGAAGTACATCGACTCCATTTCAAGGTCCATGGCTTAGACTTATTGGTCCTTGTCTACGTCATTCATTTCCTGCCTATAAGACAATGGACCCTCAACACTATCATCTGGTATGACGACTCGAGTTTTAGTTAAACCCAAGTAACGGTTAGGTTGTGCTATAATCCTTCCACTACATTGAGGCACTCTCGACGATTGAGAAAGACGAGACTGACTTGAAGTGTTAGTCCCTTCATTAACTCTTGATGAATGACCAACATCATCATCAACAACTCTTGTTGATTCTTTAGTAGCTTCATTTGATACTAATTTGCTTCGTGGTTTATGATCTCTTAAGTGGTCTTCTTCGAAGAATGTAGTGTTTGTTGATACAAACATTTTATTTTCTTGTGGATCGAAGAATACACTACCTCTTGTTTTCTTAAGGTAACCAACAAATCGGTATAATCTTGAACAAGGTTCCAATTTCTTAGGATTTGTCACTAGCACATGTGCTGGACAACCCTAGATCCTGAAGTAGCACATATTAGGTTTACGCTCCCTCTATAACTCGAAAGGTGTTTCATAAACATTCTTCGATGAAATGTTGTTCAAGATATGAACTGTAGTCTTTACTACATACCCTTAAAACGAGCTAGGAAATGAACATAGCTCATCATAGAACAAACCATGTCTAATAAGATTCTATTTCTCCTTTTCGATACACCGTTTTGCTGAGGTGTACCAGGTGTTGAGAGTTGAGATTGGATTCCATGTTCTATCATATAGTCTTGGAATCTTAAATCCACATATTCTCCACCTCGATCAGATCGAAGTGTTTTAATAGTCTTACCTAACATATTTTCAACTTCTGCCTTATACTCCTTAAGCTTTTCAAGGGCTTCGAACTTATGTTCCATTAGGTATAAGTAACCATACCTCGAATAATCATCTACAAAAGAGAATTATTCGTACCCTTCTCGAGCTTTTACATTCATTGGACCATAAAGATCCGAATATATGAGCTTTAAGGCTCTTTGGCTCTATAACCTTTTCCACTAAAAGGCCGTTTAGTTATTTTACCGTCAAGGAAAGATTCATATGGAGTTATTGAATCATCTTCTAACTCACTTAGAAGTGCATTCTTTACCAATCTCTTGATCCTATTGAGATTAATATGACCTAATCTTAAGTGCCAAAGATAAGTATTATTGTTACTTGGAGAAATTATTTGCCTTTTAGTTTGAGTATTAGCAGTCTTAAACATTTCATGATTTAAAAGTGCTTTTGTTTCGGTTGGTCTTAACATATACAAGTTGTTTTCTAATTTAGTCGAACAAATATGTACCCCATTTTTTTCAATGAACACTTCATTACTTGTAAAAAATACTGAATACATATGTTCGATTAAGTAGGAAATAGATACTAAGTTCCTTTTCATTTTAGAAATAATATATAGACTTTTTAAGAAAAGAATTCTATTTCCAAAAACCAACTTTGCAGCTCCCACTGCATGAGCTGAAATGGTGTCTCCAGTTCCAACCTTGAGCATCATTTCACCCTTAACAAGTTGCTGGAAGGAACTAGTTTCCTGTAAAGAAGAACAAACAGATCGGCGGCTCCTGAATAAAGTATCCAGACATTGTGGTCATTTTCCACTAAACATGTTTCTAAAACAAGTAAATCACATTTATCTTCCTTTTCCTTCTTCCTCTCAACAAGGTACTTTGGGTAGTTTCGTTTCCAGTGGCCTTTCATATTGCAGTGGAAGCACTTACCCTTTTCGACCACTTTGGCCTTTCCTTTACTCTTCCCAACAGAGGGAGCCTTCCCCTTTTCTCCTTTCTTCTTCTGTACCTTCTTAAGACCAGAAAATGAAGGTACAAACTTAGTTCCTGAGGTTGAACCCTTATGGAACTTTCTGGAATTGACAACATTTGCCTTTCCTTCTGCCGATCCTTTACCTTTCATAAGAGACTGGTAGATCTGCAAGACTGCAACTCATTCAGGAGAGTCATTATGGTGTACTGGATTTTATTCATAACTGCATTGCAGCAGAATTAAAGAATGCTCTTTGGAAGAGATTCTAGAATAAAAGACACCTGACTTTACTCGTCAATGACTGGCCCGTTCATTTCAACCACGTTGAACTGAACCATCAAGTCAAGAATATGTTTTCTAACTGATTAACCTTCTTTCATACGTGCATTATAAACATATTTGAGGGGCTCATGTTGGATCTGAATAAAAGGTTGCCCAAGCATACCCTAGAGGGTCTCCACAATCTCACGAGCGGTGAGCATGACCTCATGCTTTTTGTTGAGAACATTAGATAGACTTGTCAAGATATAAACTCAGACTTTTCCATTGGCCTTTATCCAACGGTCACATGTGTCCCTAACATTTAGGGGTGCATTTCGAGCAGGGACCTGAGGGCACTCCTTTGTTAAAACAAGCCGCAGGTCATTGATAACAAGAATCATATTCAAGTTCGATATCCACGTTGCGTAATTTTTGCTGGTTAATTTCTCGTTTTTAAGTAAAGTGATAACTGAGGAAGACATGCTTAAAAAAACAAACGAACGACCATTTTAGTTATCTTTGCCTTGATCCATCACACAAAACATCCAATCAGTTTAGCAAAACTAGACAATCATAGAACCATAAACAAACTATTGATTTGATTTGGTAACGATACTTCAGAGGTTTAGAACAATAGCCACTGAAGGGTGATCAACTATCCCTCCCCTGAATTGAGACTATCTCAGCTAATTACTAATTCCAGAATAATTCTTATTCCTATAGCTCTTAGCTATCGTTAATTTGGTCAATGATTCATTAATCCGTTTAATTCATCCTGTAAGTCTGACCCTTTCATTTTTGAATTTTAGAGGTATGCTTCAATAAGCTACCGTTAGGAAAAACAAATGTTGAAAATTAACCTAAGAAATTGATACGTTGTTAATATGATGAAATAATGGTGTATATTGCGATGGTAATGTATGTGTTACGCATGCAAGTTTTCCTAGCAAAATCCAAGTATAAATTCTACTAGGTTACCTGGTAAGCCCAGGGTCGAACACAGGGACTATGGAGACAATATGCGACGGTGATTTAGATTACTTTGTGCTGACAAATAAAATAGTGATTTGATTGGTATGTTTGTTTAAGGTATGGATTCTATGCGGCGGAATTGAGAAAAGAGTTAATAGCACGAAAGTTTCAATGAGTATGCGGGGGAATGGGTTGAGAAGGGGATTTAGCTAACACTTCCTAAGATTGCGTTCATGTTATGCGATCATGCTACACACATACAATAGTAAGTCATCTCTCAATGCAAATGCTATAACTCCTATTTTAGGACGCATGCGATGTATACGATAATGTCTATAGGACTTATATCTAAGCCTCTACTCTTGTCTATGCGATGATGAATGACACACACATACACAAGGTGACCGCATACTATCATAACTTATTTCTAGGGTGCACGCGATGCATGTTAGCAAACAGAGCTTATATCTAAGTCTCTATCTCTTGCTTATGTGGATCTAATCTTGCTTTCTCAAGTCTAGATTCTAACCTAACTCTCTTAAGTCTAGGTTCTTTCTTTAGACTCTCTCTCGAGTAGACCTAAAGGGGTGATGGATGCATACATAAGACAAGATGATCGCATAAAATGAAGATCTTAGGTCATGCTAGCTAAGTACTTCTCAACCCGTTCGGAAGTTTAGTTACTCATGCATAATGTAAAGAGAGTGAACAGATGTAGATATGCAAGTTCCATTCTATAAATGAAATCAAAATACAGAATGACAATCGGAAATGAAGATAGGGAGTTTGGTAGCAATTTCTTGCTTCTCAAGGCTTTTACACTGAGTTTCTCTACTCTGTCCAAAAGAATAGTCTTGCTTTCGCAAAAATTGACCGTCTCTCCATTCTCAACACTTCCCGGCACTCTCTCGAGCTGACTAGGAATGATCTCTGTCTCTTATACACATCTAGATGTGTATAAGAGACAGTGCGACCACCTTCTTGAGCAAATTTTTACAAACGCATACGATTTCATAGCCTTGCGGTCGCAATCGTTTAATGTGCTCAGACACTGAATTCCTTGGATCGCAACTCAACCTTGCGCCAACGCATTTTCCTGCACAAAATACATAAATTAGCTGCTTTAATGCGATGGATGCATGCGATCGCAATGTTCTAAACTTAATGCTTTTGAACACGATTTTATATATTTTTACCATCGCAATCCTGCATTGTTTTATATCTTTGTGTTGTAATAACGTGCATTTCTGCCTGTTATCAGAAATTCTATCCATTTTTGGAGATTGCATTGTTCCAAAACTTATGATCAGGCCCTCTGAAGGGATGTTCACTCTAGGATGACATGCAGGCAGATCATAAGAATCTCATGGTGCAACCTAATGAAGGAGACTGTACGATACGTTGACACGTGACCTTCTCCCACTTACTTTGAACATTTCCCCTGTTCACCTTAATATTGACCCATGCAAACACTTTCCGAAGGGAGGTTGTGCCCAGGGTGACACGAAGTCGAGCATGGATCTCACGGTGTGAACTCTTATGGACGTGAGAGCGTAAAAATGATATATCTTATATACCATTTTCTCCCACTAAAATGTTCTAATTATTTTAGGATTTTGTTATACTTAGCTAAATTCCGGCTAATGAATCTAAGTCTATGCCAATTCTAACTCTTATAATAAGATCTTTATACTATAGTTCTAGGTGCATTAAACCATTTAATTTACTTAGTGACATTGCATGCTAATAGGACCTCAGTTAATTCAACTCAAGTTTCCATCCAGTTCCTAGTTAAGAGGTGAAGGAAATTGATCACGAAGATTTCCATGAGCAGCGGAAAGATCATTCCAAATTACAATCATGTATGAACTTTTACAATTACAGTCATAAATAGAAACATATGGTTATAAATTCAATACAGAAATTATAACATGATAATATAAATGAATAAGAAGAAATGCTACACACATTTGTAGACTCATCGCCAAGGTCCTTGCTCACGAGCGCTCGAACACAGCAACCTCGAATGCTCGTCCAACATGACTGCNGATACAACAAGAAATCAAGGAGAAATCTCTACACACGTTTGTAGACTCGTCTCTACGCTTCTTGCTCACGAACGCTCGAACACAGCAACCTCGAATGCTCGTCCAACATGACTGCTACACAGCACGAACACCACGCACTCGAATTCAGCGATCACCTCGGTCACGAACACCCCAATAGCACGAATGGCCTCCACAGAACCTCGACGGTGTCGAGTTGAGTATGGAACTACCAAGAAGGCTACCTTGGTATTCTCGGTGTGAGAATCCAGAGGGTGGGCTCTGTGTGGACTTGGTTTGAGGCAGAAGATGGAGGAAACAATAATCGTGTAAACGATTGAGCAAGTGGGAGAAGACTGAACCTATCGCATAGGTCGATACACAATCGTTTAGCAAAAGCTAAGCGGTCGTCTAGCAAAAGCTAAGCGGTCGTTTAGCTCATCGCTTAGCTGCATGTCTGTCGCCTACAAACACTACACGATCGTTTAGCTCGCTTTAAGTTGTCGCTTATTAAATCCTATTTACTTGACAACTTTCGTGAGTTTATTTTTCGAGAGAGAAAATCTCAATAAACAATTTTCAACCTTGTAAAAAAAACTTACTTAAATCAGGAAAACAATTTTCCTTTTATCTCATGATTACCATGAAACCACCAATAACGTCTCACTCAATTGGTTATTAAAGAAAAATATTTAATTATCCAATAATTAGTATTATTATAAATATAAATGATAACCAACTTATCATACTATATTTATAACTTATAGTTTTAATATTTCATCTTATGAAACATATAAACTATAACTCTTTTTCTATTCCATGACACTTAATGTAAATCTCATTTACATTAATCCTCCACTAGATGTATCTCATACATCATACCGATCATATCATATATAATCGAATTACCTCTTGTCTTTGAACATTTCAAATCAACACCAGGAATTGATCCTCAATTGAATCCATTGAGCTACCAAGGGGACCTTATGGACCTGTAGCTCGAAGCTCCAACGGTATGTGAATAACTGACTAAACTCTTTAGTCACGGGATTTACCATCTATTAACTGTCAGGGACTCCACTAAAGACTGACAGCTAAACTCTCCTACCACAGATATATTATATACCCATCTTAACCAATCAGTAGTGCGACAACCTTTCACAGATTGCTCGTAAGTACAACTCGGCCAATAACTGTTATGCCCCTATAGTTACATCTAACACCTTAAGTACCACTGATCCCTCTATTGAACATAAGTCATAGTCCTACTATAACTGAGTCCTCTCTTCCAAAGAGAAGTTGTGACCACTATGTTCAAGCCCCATAATCAGCTCTTAAGGGACCAATCTCTCTACTTATCCTGCTTCAGGAAAGAAGTGAATTCCATCTTGTGGATTGAGTTCCCAGCTCCCAAATCAGACAAGTCCCCAAAAAGGTAGGAATGTTGTGTTGGCAATTTGGCCATTCTCACCCATACTAATCAAAGGACCGCCCTTAAAGGCAGAAGTTCCCAAAACACTCAGGATTAAGGTCATGTCACCTATGGTCGTTTAGGTGAGATGTAAGACTCTAGTATCATCGACGTTATATACAAAGTCTAGTCATATCGTGGTTCAGTTTTATACAAACTCTTTGTATAGGACACCTCCACTCGCACGTTTCTACATGAATGGTCAGAATCTACCATCTATAGTAGTTTACAACACTTGCAAACCTCTACAAAGCAGGTCGTATCTGTAGTGGAGTCTACGATGCATCCTTGCTTGATGCTTCGTCAGACTACAACCCCTCCATTCAGAGTGAACACTGACCCTGATGTCGATTTGCGAGAATCTCTATCGATCTGAAAGTCAGAGTCTGTATATCCTGTATAGATCAGATCCTTATCTTCATACACGATCATGTAGTCCCTCATTCTCTGAAGATACTTGAGGATCATCTTGACTGCTATCTAGTGATCAAATCCTGGATTGGACTGATACCGACTATTAGTCCCTACTGCATAGCAAATGTTGGGTCTGGTACACAACATTGCAAACATCAAGCTTCCTACAGCTGAAGCATAGGGAATCCGTATCATTTCCTCAACCTCTTGAGGTGTCTTAGGACATTGATCCTTAGACAAAACGATTTTATGCCTGAAGGGTAACAAACCCCTTTTGGAATCCTGCATCCCATACCTCATCAACATTCGATCAATGTACGATGCTTGAGACAGGGCTAACCGTTTGTTCTTACGATCCCAAATAATCTGGATCCCTAGAACAGACTGTACCTCACCCAAATCTTTTATTTGGAACTGGGCAGCTAGCCATTTCTTAATGTCAATCAGATATCCTACATCATTCCCAATGAGTAGGATATCATCCACATACAGTACCAGGAAATCTACTTTGTTGTTGATGATCTTCTTGTATACACAAGACTCATCAACGTTTTGATCAAAGCCAAACGACTTGATAGCAGTGTCAAATCTGGTGTTCCAAGATCTAAATGCTTGTTTCAGCCCATAAATGGACCTATTAAGTTTGCAAACTCTTTGCTTTTGATCTGGAACTATGAACCCCTCTGGTTGAGTCATGTAGATGGTCTTCTCAAGATTACCATTAAGAAAAGCAGTCTTGACGTCCATTTTCCATATTTCATAATCATAAAATGTTGCTATGGATAGGAGAATCCTGATAGACTTGAACATGACAACAGGTGAGAAAGTTTCCTTATAGTCAACTCCCTCGACCTGGGTATAACCCTTTACCCCGAGTTTAGCCTTAAAGGTTTGCACCTATCCATCTATACCTTTCTTTCACTTATAGATCCACTTACACCCAATAGGTCTTACCCCATTAGATGGATCAACAAGCTCCCAGACGTTATTGAAGTACATAAACTCCATTTCCTGGATCATGGCTTTAATCCATTCATCTTTGTCAACATCCTCCATTGCTTTCCTAAAAGACAACGGATCCTCGACCCATCATTCATAATGACATTTTGGGCTTCAGTCAAACCCATGTAGTGATCTAGTGGGTTCATAACCCTCCCACTACGTCAAGGCAGTCTCAACTCTTGAGCTGGTTGACTAGATGAACCGACCTTAACAACGTTTATTGATCTGTCGGCCTGTTCAACAACTCTTATTGAACCTTCAATAGTCTCAGTCTCACTAGAGATCTCACGCAAAACGAGCTTACTTCGTGGCTTATGATCTCTCATGTGGTCTTCTTCTAAGAAGATAGCATTTGTAGAAACAAACACTTTGTTCTCACTCGGATCATAGAAGTATCCACCTCTTGTTTCCTTGGGGTAAACTACCTTTACAGCCTCTCCATAACTCAAAAGGTGTTTTAGAAACACTTTTCGAGGGAATATTGTTCACTATATAACATGCAGTTTCCACTGAAAAACCCCAAAACGAGTTTGGAAGATGAGCATAACTCATCATAGACTGAATCATGTCCAGCAAGGTTTCGTTTCTCCTTTCTGATACACCATTCTGCTGAGGTATACCTTGGGCCAAGAGTTAGGACACAATCCCATGTTCTATTATATAGTTCTAGAATTTGAGGTCTATATACTCTCCACCACGATCAGATCGTAGTGTTTTTATCTTCTTACCCAACAAGTTTTCAACTTCAGCCTTATACTCCTTGAACTTGTCAAGGGCTTTAGACTTACGTTGCATTAGGTAGAGATGCCTGAACCTTGAATAATCATCTATAAAAGAGATGAAATATTCATACCCACCCTGAGCTCTAACATTCATCGGACCACAGAGGTCTGAATGTACAAGCTCCAAGAATTCCTTGGCTTTGTAACCTTTTCCAGTAAAAGGTCGTTTGGTCATCTTACCTTCAAGGCATGATTCACATACCGGCAAGGAGTTTTTTTTTTTCTAAACTCTTTAGAAGTCCACTTTTCACCAACTTCTCAATCCTATTGAGGTTAATGTGACCTAACCTAAGATGCCAAAGATGGGCGTTTTCCTTAGGGTAAACCTTTGGTCTTTTAGCTGTTGTTGCCGTACTGAACATTTCAGTGTTAAACAAGGCTTTTATGACCAACGACCTTAGTACATATAAGTTACTTTCCATTGAACCATAACCAATCTCCATTCCATTGTTGAAAATAAACACTATATTCTTAGAAAAGGAGACGGTATAGCCTTGTTCAATGAGAAAAGAAACCAAGATTAAGTTCCTCTAAATATGAGGAACTACAAAATATTATCCAGTAGCATATAACGTTTCTTATCAACAAATAACTTCAACCTGCCTACAGCAACAGCTGAAACAACCTTACCAATACCAACTCGTAGAGTCATCTCTCCCTGTGGCAATGTTTGCTAGGAACTGAATCCTTGGTAAGAGGAACTAACATGATTGGTAGCACTCAAATCTAAAATCTAGGCAGAATCATCATTCTCTACAAAACACGTCTCCAAGACCAATAAATAAGATTTACTGTCTTTCCTTTTCTTTTGAAGAGTAGTGGGATCAGTGTCAGAACAATTGATACTATTGGTGTCTTTTTGAAGGTTAAACTTGCTGTCCCTAGATTTTAGAAATATTTTAAGAAGAGACTTGAATAAGAATTAAGGAAATTTTGGTGTATAGGATTTGAATGAAGTATCCTTGAGAAATCTAGGAAAAGAGATTGCGATCGACTTTCTAAAGGAAATCTTTGGCTTATGCTTGAGGATAAGCATTGTTTAAATTTGAGGGTGTGATAACGGGCAGAAATGCACGTTATTACAGTGCTAAGTTATTAAACAATGCAAGTTTGTGTTGATAAAATATATAAGATTGCGTCCAAAAAGCATTAAGTTTATAAAATTGCGGTCGCATACGTTCATCGCATAGAAACAGTTAACTTTTGTATTTTTGTGCAGAATATACATTGACGCAAAGCGTAAAATGCGATCACAAGAAAGCAACGGTCGAGTGCAGCATTATCGCAAGGATTTGCGATGATTTGTGGTCGCAAACATCTGCTCAAAAAGGATTGCTGCATAGAGTCGACGCAACTTGGTGGGCGCATCTGGGTGAAAAGCATAATTAATCACGATGGGACAAAAAGCTAATGACGGTTGATTACGAATTAAGTTGATAAGCCGCTAACGAATTACTATAGCAAGTACACTCAACTTTTCGGTGACAAATATTCGGCATATCAGATAGAGAATTAATGCCATCCCATCAGTGCAATCATAAGAGAGAAGCGCCTTTCACCCCAAAGCTCTATAAATACCGAGGGAAACCTTCAGTAAAGGAGTTCGAACACTTAGATAATTTTCTCTATAGTTAGAATAGCCTTGTTCTTAGTTTTTCTTTTATTTAAGGTGGAAGCGAGAGAAGCGAGATTGTGCTGATAGATCATTCCGCTGAACTTGGAAGAGTGCCGGAACCATCGAGATCAGAGAGAGGGCCAACTTCTGCGGAAGTAGGAATATCTTTTGAACATAATAGAGTTAACAGTGTAAAAGCCTTGGGAAGCAAGGGATTACTACCAGGATCCCTATCCTTATCTTCCATTGTCATTTTGTACTTACTTATCTATAGAAATGGAATTTACTTCTTTATATCTGTTCACTCTCTGTTTATTATGCATGAGTAGCTAAATCTGTCGAATGGGTTGAGAAGCACTTAGCTAGCTTAACTGGGGATCTTCATTCTATGCAATTATCTTGTATTATGTATGCATCATTCGTCCGTTAGAGATACTCGGGAGGGTAGTCTAAGTGCAGAATCTAGGCTTGGAAAAGTCAGGTTAGAATCTAGCCTTGGGAGAGTCAGATTAGAACGCATAATCAAAAGATAGAAGCTTAGGAATAAGCACTATTTGCTATTAACGCATCGCATGCATCCTAGAGATAGGATATGATTGTGTGCGGTAACCTTGTCTTTGTGTGCATCTTGTATCATCGCATAAGGAAAAGAGCATAGACTTAGGAATAAGCTCTATGGACACTATTGCATTCAACACATGCGTCCTAGAACTAGGAGCACCGCATTTGCATTGGAAAATGATTTGCTGTCGCATGAATGTAGCATGATCGCATAGTTTGACGTATTCCCGAAAAACGCTAGCTAAAGACCTTCTCAACCCGTTCCTTCTTATACTCAGTGTATCTACCGCATAATCAATCTTTTCTCAAATCCGTCGCATACATTTATTTTATACCGCAAACAACAACCCAAAACAACTATTCGATTATTTGGTTACCGTAAGTCTTCTTAGAAATTATCACCACATACTGTTTTCCCTAGTCCCTAAGTTCGACCTTGGACTTACCAGGAAACTCAGTAAGGTTTATACTTGGATTCCGCTGAGAAAACTTGTTGCTCAACGCATTCCCATCACCGCATTTCATTCCATTATTTCATCACATAAAATAACGCATCAGAGTTCAGTTATCCCTCTTCTCAATTGAGAAGTTTTCAACCAGTCATTAATACCAAAATAACTCTTGCTCTAACGACTAGTCATCATTGATTTGGCCAAAAGATCATTAACTTACTGAATAATCTTCCGTAAGTGTGACCCGCCATTTTAGGCCCTAGAGGTCCGCCCCAAAAAGCCAATCTGAAGGGAAAAAATCCAATTGGGAAAAAACCTAAAGTGACCCTATCCATTTCTGGAGCTCACCTTGATCTTGACCAATTGCACAAAACCTATCTGAAGGGGGACGCTCCCAGGGCGCCACGAGGAAGTACAGAATGATCTCACAGTGTGAACCAATGACAGAGACCATAGGACGTGTTGACACACCCCCTTCACCCATTTACTATAAACACTCTCTCCGTCCATGTTGATATTGACTCATGCAAACACCATCCGAAGGGGGATGCTCCCAGGGCACCACGAGGCCAAGCATGAATCTCACGGTGTGAACATTCAAGGAGAAACGTGAGTGGAATCATAGACAAATCAGATACATCTCTTCCTCCCACCGAGTATTTTATAATCTAGGGTTAGCTTACTTAGAAAAAACATGGCTAAGGATTTTAACTAAGTGATTTTTAGGTTTGTCCAAGAGTAACATTTACCTTGGATAGTTAAACAACTTTTTGATCATCATCCCTTAAACTCTTTAACAGAGTCTTTGACCAAATAGTCGTCTACTGATAACTTGTAGAAATATAAGTTATTGTGGCTCAAAAGTTGGAACAATTAGGGTCTTTAATGATAAAATCTCATCATTTTTAGAGAAAACGCATGGAATTACTCGAACACTATCAAACTAATGCAAAAGAATGTTTATTGCTAAAATACTGCTGCACTAACGCATGATATTGTAGGATCTCAACAAAGTCTAACACATGATTAAGAAAGGTGTCGCAGACAAAGTCTAACGCATGGGGCATGTGGTCGAGGGATTCAACGCAGGGAAGATTCATTGATTGAGGCTGTTTGTGTCAAATCACCACTTGCAAGCATGGGCATCTGCAGCGAGCAGCGTCTAAAAAGCATCTAAGTGTCAGGCAGCTGACCACGGAATGGAATTTGTTGAGAAGACCGATGCCTATAAATAGAAGAAATCCCACCAGATGAAAAAGCTTAATCTTTAATCTTTAGCACTGCATAATTCTGAAATTTAGAGACTGTAGAGCTATGTTGTGGTGACGAGAAGAACAAGAGGGAAGAGAACCACCACCATCGTCGATCAAGGAGCGGAGGAAACTGAGCTCGAGAGAGACATTTCTTCCAATTCTTCCACAAGTGTTTGTACACGAACTAGAATTGAGCCAAAGAGGACAAGAGATTGTACACTGTGGCTTGACTCCTTTCATTTCATCTTACTTATCGTTTTCATCTTCTCATTTGATTAAGTGTTGGTTTTGTAAAGACAATCAGTTTCTTTATAAATTCACATATTTGATCTATCATACTTTGCCATTGTTTATTTCTTGTTTATGTTGGATGCATCTATAACTCCATGAAAAATTCCATTTCGAAACGCTTAAACCAACTAAATCAATTGGTAAAAGCAACTTTAGCTTAAATTATTCGAGAGAATAAGTAAGCTAGCATCAAGTTAGAAACACTTAGTACATCTAAAGATAGACGCACTGGTGTTTCATTGGATCCTGTATCTGACGCATACATCCTAGAGATAGGTATTGTATGATATTCGCATTGAGAAGTGCCAAATAGTGTCTAACGCATAACGGAGATAAATAAGTCATCTCTTTCGCATCATATTCTTGTTTGTGTACATCTAACTTAGATCGATGCATATCACTTGCATTAAACCCTATTTTCACACGACCCATCATTCTCTACTCGACCTTTTTGTATCTTCTTGCACACACACAAAACAACTTAGTGTAAATAACTCATTTCTACATACACTTAGTATATTTCTACAACAGTTACAACGCAAGGTCTGCGTTAGCTTTAAATTTGAATCCCTGAGTTCAACCTTGGACTTACAAGAACCTGAGTTGGATTTATGCTTGGATCTGAGTCAGGAAAACTTAAACGTCAATAGAGGAGTGTCATGTGTTCTGTTGCACATCACTAATGCATCAACGCGTCAGTAACGCATCATAAACGTATCGACGCATCATTCACATTTGCACTTATTTTTCCAATTACTTTATACAATACACTCCTAAGCTCGAATTACGATCAACGAACAAGTTTTTGGCGCCATTGTCGGGGATTCAACAATAAAACTAACCAGAAATTTTGTTTGTATCTTTTGTAGGAAAACTTCAACTGAGGGAGTATTACGAGCTAAGCCGAAGCTTGTAAATGTTTATGAGTGGGAAAGCACCGTTGAACTTGTATACGACCCCGAAGTTGAAAGGACATTCCGACGAAGAAATCGATCTAATCGTTGCCGTAGGTTAAGGCTACAACTACTCAGACAACAAACCAGGCAACAAAAAATGTCGGACGAACAAGCGAAGCATAACTTAGCTCAACATCTAGCCCACATTGCGAAAAATTCTATCATAATGGCAAACAGTAGTACGCTTCCCATGTGGGAGTATGCGTCTCCTGGGTTGTATGATTTCTCACTAGGGATTATATATCCAACGCCAGATGGGACAAGATTTGAGATGAAATCTGTGATGTTACAAATGCTCCAAACAGTTGGACAATTTGGGGGTGCTCGGGGAGAAGACCCTCACGCCCACATGAAATGTTTCCTGGAGACAAGCAACTCGTTTGTGATTCCTGGAATCACTCCAGACGCTATTAGGCTATCTTTATTCCCATATTCTCTGCGTGACGACGCAAAGCAATGGGTAAGTTCTTTGGAGCTTGGAGAGATCACAACCTGGGAAAAGTTGGTAGAGAAATTCATGCAGAAATACTTCCCACTCACCACAAATGTAAGAAGGCAGAGAGAGATCATAAACTTCAAGCAGGAAGAATTTGAAACCTTGAGTGCCGCATACGAGCGCTTTAAAGGATTAGTTAAGAATTGCCCCAATCATGGATTACCGTTAACCCTCCAGATGGAGACCTTCTATGGTAGATTAAATAGAGCGTCTTTAATGGCAGCCGACGCAGCTGCAACTGGTGGTATCATGGAAAATCTTATAATGAAGCTAAGGAAATATTGGACTGCATACTCAAGCATAATATGGAATGGGTGGACGACACTTACGATGCAAGAGCAGAAAGGAAGAGGTGATCTCAGAATGTGAATTCTATTAACTCTAACGCAATAGCCACGCTCTCTGCACAAGTGGCTACTATGACAAACCTTTTGCAGAATATGTCCCTGGGGAATGCATCAAACTCGGAAAAGGTAAATCAGATAGAAACATTCGTATAGTCCATGGTTAGCTGTGTGGGTTGTGGAGATCCCCATTCCTACTCTGATTGCCCACAAAATCCACAATCAGTATGCTTATTAAAAATAACCCATTCTCAAACACATATAATCCCGGATGGAGGAACCATCCAAATTTCTCTTAGGTAGGTAATCAACAGAAGCCACATCACCCAAGGGTAAACCAGCAGCAAAGGCAAGGACCGCCGCCTGGATTCCAACCAACACAACAACCACACCAACAATCCTTTAATAGAGGAGGTCAGGTCAAGTTCAACATCTCCGCTTGAAAACCTCTTAAAGAAGTATATTGCCCAAAATGATGCATTGCTAAAAAGCCAGGCGTCTTCCATCAAAACTCTGGAGATACAGGAGGGGTAGATTACGAGTGAATTGAAGAGTCATCAGCCAAGAGTCTTGCCCAGCAACATGGAAACCCCAGGACAGAGCAGTAGAGTTGATGCGGGAGGATGGCACAAATATGTTCAAGGTGAATGGGCAAAGAGTGAAACCCTACTTTGAAGATGGTGTAGAACGACAAAAGTCATCCCTCGAATTACGCGAAGAAAAATGAGGCTTGCGTCGAAGCACCCTTGCATTCACATCGACACATATTCCAGGGATGCTTCTTCTACCTTCATTTCTTTTCCATTATGTATTTTATCATTGCATTTGTGTTTACTCATTGTTTGCTTGTCTTTGCATTACATTTTAAGTTGATTGATGAATGTTATTGCTTTCTTATTTAAGATATTTATTTAATTTAAATAAAAAAATTGTGTACAACCGGAAGAAGCTTAGGATGGGAATAAAACTGACGCGTTGGACGTAAGCCAATGCATGGCCCAAATTGAAAGGACGCATCTTGAAAACACAAAACACTCGATTACCTAGAAACCCTAGGCACGTCCTTTCGTCTTCTTAATAAATGAGGATGTCAGGCGCCGCCTGACATCACCATCCTCTCTCCCTAGACCTATAAAATGCGAACTTTCAAAACCTCTTCTTCTTCCACCTCCTTCAATCCTACTTAAAAAAAAACTCTAGCTCCCGAAGCCTTACCGCCCTTCGTTCAAGTCTGTTATGCCGATCAGCCTTCAGCCACAATGTCTTCAGCATCCGACAGCCAAAACCAATCAACGAGCTATGTAGATATGTCGCCGGTAAGTTTCTTCTCATCTTCTTCTACTTCAATGTTGCCCCCTCCAAACCCTCGCCAAACCACAAAAACTCCGTTTCCGACCAAGTCTTCGCACGGAGGGCCTTCCTCTATATCTCAACGACCATCTCGGTCGAAGCCCATCGAAATCACCACACACTCGAAATCCTCTAAAACCCAATAAAAACCCAAAACCGCCTCTAAACCAAAACTCCCACAAAATTGAGGTGGCAGCACCCTTCTTCTTCCGCAGCTGCCGAGAAACCCTATACAAAGCCTGCCCCACCACCGTTCATTCCAAATATTATGCCGGTGGGTGCAATGCATGACCCTATTCCCGCTCATCTCCACACCGCACATCACCCGTAGTGCGTCCATTCCTCCATTATCCATCCAACCCTTAGCCACCATTTACCCCATTGAAGTAGAAGGAGCTAGCCAAACCCTTCAGCCGCATTCACCCATTATCATTTCATCTCCCAGGTCACCGCTTACCCCATTCGGCACCCCACCAATCACTCCCCCCAAGCCCAACTCTGATAGTCTTGCGTTAGAGCGAAATAGTGCAGAACTTGCGAAATTGGATCGAAGAGACGAGCAAGAAGTTTTTGGATCAATTTTAGCAAGTTTGAATCAAGGCCAAGAAAAAGAGGAACAAGTGATGTGTCCTAACCCAACCGATGCATCACTTGAAATTGATGAAGCAGAGCATTATGCGATGATGCTTGAAGCAGAGTTGGAAGAAGAAGAGGGAGAAAGGGAAATTGGCCCGGATGCATAGCAACCTCACCAATCTGACGCTGATGAAAGGCCATCGAAAGAAAAGAGAGTGATGAGAAAAAGGAAATTAATTTTGGAGGATGAAGAAGAGCAGTTTGCATCTGGTCCTGAGGGTGCAACGCATGAGAGCTGCTCAAGGTCTAGAGTGTTAGAAAAGGAATTGAAGCATTACCAGCCTGCACGACAGGGGCGAAGGAAGTCAGCCCTCCAAAAAGAGTTGGAAAATGAATTAAGGAAGCTGGTGCAAGAAGCCAGAGCACACGAGGCGGGCAAGCCAAGGAAGTCAACCCTCCAAAAAGAGTTGGAAAATGAATTAAGGGAGCTGGTGTAGGAAGCCAAAGCACACGAGGCGGGAAAATGCAAGATAAATGATGTGTTACCTAAAAAGACCAAAGGGAGGAAGCGCCAGTTTAGTGACATCTTTACTGAGAAGGACTTCTTCCCCGAACGTAACCCATTGCCACCATATATAACCAAAACTGTGGACGCAATGGGCTGGGGTCAACTATGCGTTGGGCATATGAGGATTTGGCCCAACCTTGTCTGCCAATTTTATAGTAGTGAGTTTGATATGGAGAGAAATACGGCATTCGTTGATGGTGTTTTGGTGTGCTTCTCAGCTGACAAAATTAACGAAGTGTTCAATATTGTAAGTAACCCAATTGCAGAGGGAAATCGCATCTTGGAACATCCAACTCCAAGCCAAATAGAAGATGCGTTAAGAGTAGTGGCCAAACCTAGAAGCAAATGGAAAACATAAAAAAGTGGAGTAAAGATCTTAGCTTCTAGGAATCTAAAACCAGACGCAAACTTATGGTATTATTTGATTAAGAAAAGCATCATGCCTACAATGTATGATGAAACATTATCAAGAGAACGCGTCCTGGACACTTATTGCATCATGCAACGCTTTCCTCTAGACGTAGGGAGGATAATAAGGGACCAGATCAAAGCCATTAAAGCCAAACCATGAGGACAACTTTATTTCCTTTGGCTGATCTGTGCGTTGTGTGAACACGGGGGCATCCCTCTGGATGGATGGTTATGAGGAAATCGATGGTCTTGTGGATATTCAAGTTAATCAGGCGTCCTACTTCGCGTTCACCGCACTAGCCTTGCCCTACTTGCAAGGACGTGGTGGCCAGACTGCACCTCCAAATGTGCCCCAAAAAAAAGACGCGTCCGGGTGATTAAACACGCGATGAAGCTTTGAAAAAATAAGAAGATTATGAAGCGGAACATGTTTTTACTGATAAAGAAGCACGACCAAGACCTAAACACTCTCTCAAAACTCACCTTTGGTCCTGTAAGAAAGGATTCTTGATCTAACGCAGCAAGAACTACCAATTTAGATCAAGAAATCCTTAGTCCCCTTCCTTCGCCCTTACAAACGCCAATTCCCAACTTTGTACCTCCTCCGATTATTTTGAACCCAACTGGTTAAGGGTTAAGCAACGTAGGAATATTGAAGACCCAGTTGAAAGAACTGAAGAGCCAACACCACCACAACCACGCATTGATAATTGAGGAGTTGAAAACTTTTCATTAGTGATAAACTCAGACAACTGGCTGCATCTATTGAAAACTCTTCAACAACAAAATTAAGGTTCTAAGGGATTATTTGCAACAACAAACAAGAAGAATGCAAGACCATTTGTCTACACAACGCAGTATATTATATCTATCGGAATGTTCCTTGCCACCGCTACCTGCTCACCTAAGGAACCCTCTGGATGAAAACCCTGTAGAAAAACGCAGGGATGACGTGCACACAATAAATTTGGGGGTTTTGGCTACTTTATTTTATTTATTACTCTTTTGTATTTGTTTTTAATGTTTGTTTATTCCATTATAGTTATCACAATGAAATGAATGAAATTTCTATCATGTTTTTTTTTTATCCTTGCATTTGTCCTTAGCATTTTTTTTTTTTTTTTGTTCTTTAACTATTTTCTAGTCTTGTGCATTGTTTTACCTCAATGATATTAGTATATCAAATTTATAAGTATAGAGTAGGCGTTAGGAAAATCAACAAAGCCTGAACTTTTCTAAAAAGTTTACATGTTTTCTTTCTAACGCATGCAAGCTTTAAATCAAAACTTCTTTCAAAACTCTCAAAGTTTTTTCGAAATTTTGTTTCTCTTTTAGCAATGAGGATTTAGCTGATCTCCAAAATTTGGAGGTGAGGGAAATCTGAGTTAAGACGCATTAATCGAGTACATAAAAAAGAAAGGAAACAAAATAGAAAGATGTTAAACGCAAAATCCTCTGTCATTATTCTAAAAGAAAACCTCAAATTGACATGAGTTGAAAATTAGAACAGGCACTTAGCCATAGTTGGATGCTCGCATGACACCCGTGGGGGCAAGCCAAAACAAAGTTAAGTCTCCTGGACTAATGCATCTAAAAACTCCTCTATCTAGTTTACAGAAGTTGTATCTTGAAACACATGCATACTAGTGATAACGGGCAAAAATGCACGTTATCATAGTGCTAAGTTCTTAAACAATGCTGGCTTGCATTGATAAAATGTGTTAGATTGTGTCCAAAAAGCATTAAGTTTATTACATTGTGGCTGCATGTGTTCATTGCATAGGAACAGTTGATTTTTGTATTTTTATGTAGAATATGCATTAACGCAAGGCGAAAATTGCGATCATGGGAAATCATTGGTCGAGCGCAGCATTACCGCAAGGCTTTGCGGTGATTGTGTTTGCATACATCTGCTTAAGAAGGATTGCCGCATAGAGCCGACGCAACTTGGTGGGCGCATCTGGGTGAACGGCATAATTAATCACGATAGGACAGAAAGCTGATGACGGTCGAATCCGAGCTAACAACCATTAACAATAACAAGTACATTCAGCTTTTCGGTGACAAATATTCGGCGTATCAGTTAGGGAATTAAAGCCATCCCATCTGTGCAATCATAAGAGAGAAGCCACCTTTAGCCCGAAGCTCTATAAATACCAGAGGCATCCTTTAGAAAAGATCGCTCAGGAAGTTCTCCAATTTTTAAGGCAGAGCAAGGGAAGAGTAGAGGTGCCGGAAGATCGCTCAGGACAACTCAAGAGAGAACCCAGAGGAGTAAAAGCAGAGAGCGGGCCGACTCTCGCAAGAGCGAGATTATCTTTTGAACACGAGTAGAAAGACAGTGTAAAAGCCTAGGCAAAACCAGGCTCTTTATTCTATTCTTGCATTGTTATTTTGTACTTCATCTTTATATTTATACAATGGAAGTTCTTATTCTACATCTATTCACTCTCTTAGCACACATGAGTAGCTAAACTTGTCGAATGGGTTGAGAAGAACTAAGCTAACATGATCTAGGATGTTCATTGCTTATGATTATCTTGTGTTATGCTGTGCCAAACATCCCTTTAGAACTACTCGAGAGAGAGTCTAAAGAAAGAACCTAAGACTTGAGAGAGCTAGGTTAGAATCTAGACTCGAGAGAGCAAGATTAGAACTGCATAAACAAGAGATAGGGACTTAGAGATAAGTTCTGTTTGCCAACCTGCATTGCATGCATTCTAGAGATATGAATGATATTATGTGGTCGCCTTATTTATGTGTGTGTGTCATTTTATCAACGCATAAATAAGAATAGAGGCTTATGTGTAGGTCCTATAGACTTATCACATATATCGTATGCATTCTAGCCTTAGAAGCCATGGCATTCGCACCGAGAGGTGGTTTACTGTTGTATGCATGTTGCATGATCGCATAGCATGAACACATCCTAGAAAGTGTTAGCCGAAACTTTTCTCAACCTGTTCACTGCATACTCATCGTATCTTCCATTTATCAATTCTTTTTAAACTCCGCCACATTTGTTTATTTTTCATTACCGCAAACAACAACCTCAACAACTATTGATTTGTTTGGTTACCGCAAAGTTTTCCTAAAAATTACCACCGCAACCTGTTTTTCCAAGTCCCTGAGTTTGACCCTGGACTTACCAGGAAACTCAGTGGGGTTTACACTTGGATTCCGCTGAGAAAACTTGAGTGCCCAATGCATTTCATCCATAATTCCACATCATAAAACCACGCATCAGCTAGAGGATAACTTGTAGAAATACAAGTTATTTATGCTGCCTTATCTAGATATTGCGGCCAAAAGAGAAGGAATATGCGTCGATTGTATGAAAATTACCTAAGAAATACAATAATTATGAATTATCGTAATTACACCTACTAACATCATCAAGATGGTAGAAGAGGACATTTTCATTTTGTTTTGCAGGAAACTAAGTCACCGCTTGCGATCAAGCCTCAACGAGAAACTGAATAACGCATCTCTGTTACATTGTGCCCATCAAACCAATATGAAGAGATGATTAACGCAATAACGGCGCAATGAGACAGCCGATCCCGAGCTGAGTTCCAACCGCATGTGATAATAAAAAAAACCCCACATACGTGCTTCCGATCGAAAGATGCAGTTGAGCAATGCAAACGCGGAGGATTGCGACATGTGTACAACTAACCGTTGTGCAGATTTGACGGTCTAATTGCATAACAGAAGGAATATTTATTCCTCCATCTTCGAAATTTTCATAACAATAAGTGGGGTCCACAAGCAAAGAGTCAAAGATTTTCACCTATAAATACCTCCATAGAATTCAAGATATACTTGATATGAGGGCGAATTGATGCTAGATTATTGAGAGAGAGGCTGAGCTGAGTACTGATCGGAAGAAATTTGGGAAGAAAAGAGACAAGGTCGAGAGGTGTCTAAGTGCTATTCTACCAGATCCCCGCCGTGAAGCTCTGTGCGTAGGTCCCTGCTACCGATTAAGCAAGCCTGAGAAGGAAGCTCATCCTTCTGCACGATCCATCCACATCGACAAGCAAATCTCCATCCAGATCGGTGCTAAGACGCGTTTATTTGTATTTGTTTCTAACTCTATTCATCAACTGTATTTCACCTTCTTAATCTTTTCATTCACAAATCATGTATCAGACGCTAAATAGTATTATTGAATGTCTTGATCATTTCCATTTCCACTTCTTTGTCTACTTTCGTTCCTCCATTAATCGTTTTCTCCATGAAGTTTTATTTATCCCTTGGTAATTACTATGGATTAAACGAGTAACTTAATATGTGCTAAAGAGATAAATGTGTTTGGCTAAAGCATGCTAGATGACATCTTCACCTGTGAGAGCAGAAGTGAAGATGCCATTCTGATCAGTCGAGAGAAGGTTAGAAGAATGTATTAACTAAAGCGAGAAGTACTTCTAGAAATGGAAGTAACCTTGCGTTCATTACGTTCGTCTCTGTTTCACCACAGAGATGTGGGAACGCGGCCGATCATCGAGAGATGTACGCTAAGGGAAAGTGAAACTGCACTTATAGCTTTAACGTGATTAAGGAACTTGCGCTGTTTATATTAACTATCTTTTCTATTTCTGCTTCACACATAAGACTTACCACCACATTACACGATTTTTGTATAATCTTCACAGCTAGTCTTGACCTCGGTATCTTGTACATGAAACCTGTATCTTGTATCATCTTAGCTTAAGTTTACTTTATTGCAATTTATTTTATTACCGCATCTTTAACGCTTTACCTTACTTTATCGCATGTTTAATTACTTGTACACAAAACTCTTTTATAAATTGGAAAAAAACCCTTGGTTGCATGTATAAAAAATATAACGAAATAACCTCAAACAGTCCCTGTGTTCGACCTCGGATCACACCAAGAAACTTGTGGTGGAATTATACTTGGTTCCAACGCAAGGAAACTTGTGACAACGCACAGCGTACTACAAGATCAGTTATCATTAACGCATATCTAGAAGTAGTATCGCATGGACTTAGATCTTGCATGCATCATTGTGTATCATCTTAATCACCGTGTTACACTAGATATGAGTTTAGTTGTGAAGGGCTCTCACCTGTAGTTGGATGCTCGCATGACACTCGTGGGGGCAAGCCAAAAAGAAAGTGGGACACCTGGAACAACACATGGGTAACCGAAAATTTATACTTCTTCTTTTAACCGACATCTATTTTAAAAAAGCATTTAACGCATTGCTGGTTTAGAAAAAATGAGAATGTTTTGAGAAACGAAAGGAGTTGTTGACGAAAATCTTGCTGCACCTGAAATAAAACATTCTTCCTTTTAGAAAAGAATTAATCTATGTTACATTTTCCAAACTCCAATCTCAAGCTTATAAGTGAATATGATGAGAGGTGAACCCTGCACACTAAAGACAATGAAGATAACAAATAATTATTTGTGAAATGCTCGAGGACAAGCATTGTTCAAATTTGGGGGTGTGATAACTTGTAGAAATACAAGTTATTGTGGCTCAAAAATTGGAACAATTAGGGTCTTTAATGATAAAATCTCCTCATTTTTAGAGAAAATGCATGGAATTACTCGAACACTATCAAACTCATGCAAAAGAATGTTTATTGCTAAAATATTGCGGCACTAACGCATGATATTGCAGGATCTCAACAAATTCTAACGCATGATTAAGAAAGGTGTCGCAGGAAAAGTCTAACGCATGGGGCATGCGTAGGAGGGATTCAATGCAGGGAAGATTCATTGATTGAGGTTGTTTGTGTCAAATCACTACTTGCAAGCAGGGACATCTGCAGTGGGTAGCGTCTAAAAAGCATCTGAGTGTCAGGTGGCTGACCAGGGTATGGAATTTAATGCTGCCCATCATCAAGTTGGAGATAGAAGAAATCCCACCAAATGAAAAAGCTTAATCTTTGATCTTTAGCACTGCATAATTCTGAAATTTAGAGACTGTAGAGTTTTGTTGTGGTGACGAGAAGAATAAGAGGGAAGAGAACCACCATCATCGCCGATCAGGGAGCGGAGGAAACTGAGCTCGAGAGAGACATTTCTTCTAATTCTTCCACAAGTGGTTGTACACGAACCAGAATTGAGGCAAAGAGGACAAGAGATTGTACTCTGCAACTTGACTCCTTTCATTTCATCTTACTTATCGTTTTCATCTTCTCATTTGATTAAGTTTTGGTTTTGTAAAGACAATCAGTTTCTTTATAAATTCACATATTTGATCTATCATATTTTGCCACTGTTTATTTTTTGTTTATGTCAGATGCATCTATAACTTCATGCAAAATTCTATTTCGAAACGCTTAAACCAACTAAATCAATTTATAAAAGCAGCTTTAGCTTAAATTATTTGAGAGAATAAGTAAGCTAGCATCAAGTTAGAAACTCTTAGTACATCTAAAAATAGATGCACTGGTGTTTCATTGCATCTTATGTCTGACGCATACATCCTAGAGATAGGTATTGTATGATATTCGCATTGAGAAGTGCCGAATAGTGTCTAACGCATAACGGAGATAAACAAGTCATCTCATTCGCATCATATTCTTGTTTGTGTACATCTAACTTAGATTGACGCATATCACTTGCATTAAACTCCATTTTCACACGACCCATCATTCTCTACTCGACCTTTTTGTATCTTCTTGCACACACACAAAACAACTTAGTGTAAATAACTCATTTCTACATACACTTAGGATATTTCTACAATAGTTACAACGCAAGGTCTGCGTTAGCTTTAAATCTAAATCCCTGAGTTCGACCCTGGACTTACCAGGAACCTGAGTTGGATTTATTCTTGGATCTGAGTCAGGAAAACTTGAACGTCTATAGAGGAGTGTCATGCGTCCTGTTGCACATCATTAACACATCAACGCGTCACTAACGCATCGACGCATCATTCACATTTGCACTTATTTTTCCAATTACTTTATACAATACACTCCTAAGCTCGAATCACAAAATCAACGAATACATGCTTGTTGAAAATCTATCTAATTCACCTTTCCAAGTAGGTTCCTACGTAAGGGTGTTATGTTTCTGTCAAGTTAAGAATCCCCGCCTAGCTAGAATCTACCTTAGACAAAAGATCCCTTATAGATAGATTTAAAACAAATTTAATCTTTTATGCTAGCCAATTTAATCCTATTAAACCGATTTTAAAAGATTAATCTAGGTTACTAAACTCTTTAGAATCACTTGAACTTAGGTCTATCTCAATCCAATTTTAAAACCCTTTTAAAAAAACTGAGTTCACTCTAAGTCTGCATACAACTCTTTCTTATTGATTTTAGGTCTAATTTCCTTTATAACACTTATAAATGGAAACCAACACCACAATGCTAAGCTAACACATGCAAGACATTGATAATGCTTATAAACAGCCTAAGTGTCATGCTCAATGCATTGCTCATTCATTGCTACTTTTTTTATATAACACTTATACAAAACAACAATGAAACAAGCAAAACATGCTTCCATTCACCCTTAGACTATAACACCTACAATAAAAGGATGATGCATGATAATGCTCACTGCATGCAAAATATAACTCATATATTTCATGATGCATGCACATGCTTTCAAGTAATTTCTTCATGGTTGATTATAATATTTATAGTACATGATGCATGAATAATTGCACAACCTAAGGTGGGTTTTAAACTATATGTCAAACACTTTGGCATATAAGCACCATACATCACATGAATAAAAAATAAATGTTGATGAATCAGGTAAAATTGCCTTAAAATCACAAAATTAAAGCTAACTATTACAAAAACAAGGAGTCTTCGGTTCAAATAGGTGAACCGGGTCTTGAACTGTTCGGTTGAAGCAACGTGTCTCCAACCATCGCATACTAAACTCCCCGCAATCGTCTAAACGATAAAACAAACGCTTCGTTCTATCGCTTACCAATGCTCCCAGAGCTAAACGATCATTTAGCAAATACTACATGATTGTGTACCTTTTTCGAAGCGATGAAGCCTAAGGTACACAATCGCTTAGCGCGCTCTGCATAACGCCCGCCTTATGTGATTGCCTAAACGACTACGATGCGGCAAAGCACCATCGCCTAAACGATTGCTTAGTTAGTGCCTCTGTATCGTATGCGTTCGATCGTGTAGGTAGTAACTAAGCGATGAGGCTTATTGACCACACGATCTAGCGCGCACCTTTTACTAAACAATGTGCATCACATGCTCCCACTACGATCGTCTACCTCCAACGCCTACACGATTGGGCAACCAACGCTAGGCGATACAGTAAACGATTTACTCCATCGCTTAGCATTATCTAAATGATCGTTTAGTAAATACTACATGATCGTATAGAAAAATCTACACGATCGCTTAGTTAAATCCTAATGATTGTTTACCTTATGCTACACGATACGACCAACGCTTGGTCTTCTTCTTCGTTGAGAACCGCATCTCTATGCTTCAAAACTTCATCACGAACGACTCGACTAACTCAAACTATTTGAATTACAGACTCGATTTCAAGTTAATTATACCCAAAAAACACAGGGGCCCTTACAAATTAACACTTTGTAATTGAAGAAAGCTTTAACTAAAGGCAATTAAACCCGAAACATTCATCAACTCCATCCACAAATGCACTTAACAATTAAACACAAATGCAGAAACCCACCGAGACTATAAAATGAAGTTCAAAACAGAATTGTAATTTGGAATATCAGAACAACCTGGCTCTGATACCAATTGAAGGAAATCGACCATGAGGATTTCCATGAGTAGTGGAAAGATCATTCCAAATTACAATCATGTATGAACTTTTACAATTACAATCATAAACAAAAACTTACGGTTATGCATTCAATACAAAAATTACAATATGATAATACAAATGAACAAGGAGCAATGCTACACACATTTGTAGACTCATCACCAAGGTCCTTATTCACGAACGCTCGAATACAGCAACCTTAAACGCTTGTCCAACACGATCGCTACATAACACGAACACCACGCATTCAAACTCAGTGATTGCCTCGGTCACGAACACTCCAACAGCATGAATGGCCTCCACAGAACTTCAACGGTGTCGAGTTGAGTATAACACTACCAAGAAGGCTACCTTGGTATTCTTGGTGTGAGAATCTAGAGGATGGGCTTTGTGTGGACTTGGTTTGAGGTAGAAGATGGAGGAAACAACAATCGTGTAAACGATTGAGCAAGTGGAAGAAGACTGAACCTATCGTATAGGTCGATGCCAAATTGCTTAGCTTAGCAAGAGCTAAGCGATCATCTAGCAAAAGCTAAGTGATCATTTAGCTCATCGCTTAGCTGCATGTCAGACGCCTACAAACACTACACGATCGTTTAGCTCGCTCCAAGTTGTCGCTTATTAAATCCTATTTACTTGACAACTTCCGTGAGTTTATTTTCCGAGAGAGTAAATCTCACAAAAAAAAAAAAAAAAAAATTCAACCTTGTAAAAAACTTACTTAAATTAGGAAAACAATTTTCCTTTTTATCTCACGATTACCATGAAACCACCAATAACCTCACACTCAATTGGTTATTAAAGAAAAAGATTTAATTATCCAATAACTAATATTATTATAAATATAAATGATAACCAACTTATCATACTATATTTATAACCTATAATTTTAATATTTCATCTTATGAAACATATAAACTATAGCTCTTTTTCTATTCCATGGCACTTAATGTAAATCTCATTTACATTAATCCTCCACTAGATGTATCTCATACATCATACCGATCATATCATATATAATCGAATTACCTCTTGTTAATTTGGACATTTCAAATCAATACCAAGAACTGATCCTCAACTAAATCCATTGAGTTACCAAGGGACCTTATGGACCTGTAGCTCGAAGCTCCAACAATATGTGAATAACTGACTAAACTCTTTAGTCACAGGATCCACCATCTGTTAACTGCCAGACACTCTAGTAAAGACCGGCAGTTGAACTCTCCTTACCACAGATATATTATGTGTCCATCTTAACCAATCAGTAGTGCGACAACCTTTCACCGATCACTCATAAGTACAGCTCGACCAATAACCGTTATGCCCCTGTAGTTACATCTAACTCCTTAAGTACCACTGATCCCTTTAATGAATATAAGTCATAGTTCTACAATAACTGAGTCTTCTCTTCCAAAGAGAAGCTGTGGTCGCTATGTTCAAGCCTCGGAATCAGCCCTTAAGGGAGCAATCTCTCTATTTATCCCTGCTTCGGGAAAGAAGTGAATTCCATCTTGTGGATTGAGTTTCTAGATCCCAAATCAGACAAGTCCTAGAAAAGGTAGGCTTGTTGAGTTAGCAATCTGACCACTCTCACCCACACTAATCAAAGGACCCTCCTCAAAGGCAAGAGTTCCTAAAACACTCAGGATTGAGGTCGTGTCACCTATGGTCGTTTAGTGAGATGTAAATCTCTAGTATCAACGGTGTTATATACAGAGTCTAGTCATCTCATGGTCCTGTCTTATACAAACTCTTTGTATAGGATACCCTCACTTGCACGTCTCCACATGAATGGTCAGGATCTACCATCTGTAGTAGTTTACAACACTTACAAACCTCTACAAAGCGGGTCGTATCCGTAGTGTTACCAGGATCAGGTATCCCACCTTAATCCTTATACTACAGACCTATTTAGGTTATCACTTAAGGCATGATCCACTTGTATATCACATATACATGCTTAAGTTTACATAAGATAACCATGGAGCTTTGTTTATTGGATATGAGTAAATGCCAAAATGAAATAACATTTATTTTATTCATCAAACAATGTGTATCATTACAAACAACGAGACTCTGGGAGAATTAGCACACCAATCCCAACAAGAGGTTTTACGTAAACTGTCAACTTAAATACCTCCAGTCTAGACAGAACTGTATCGGTTGAGTTCCCTTATAACCTTAATCTTATTTTTCCTACTTAGTCAATTTTAAAACTATTTTAAAAGAAACTAAGTAATTATTCTAATCTAATTACAAATGTGATCTTAGGTCTAATTAATTTTAAACCATTTAAAATTAATATATTTTTCCTAAGATCCTATGTTTGCGTGCATCTCTTTGTTATAGGTTAATGGTTGCTAATCATTAATTTTTATAATTATTACAAATTTTAAGGATTAGTCCTATAACATGCTCACTATGATTTTAATTAATTAACAATCTTAAATTCTAACTAAAAAAATAAACCATATTACATGTATTTCATTACTTTAATATAACCATTATATTAAGTTTTGGATGTGTCATGCTCGATGCATATTGATTTTCAATTAAATATAACACTTATATAATATTATGAAAATCAGCCAAGCATATTCATATACATTAATAAATAGAACTAATTATATTTTATAATTAATGTCATGCAACATGCTTATCCAATTTCATATATTTAACATATCACATACATTAAATAAACCTTGAAATTATAAATCATGCATTTCAAATCATACATTATAACACTTATAATATACAAAAAATGCACGAACATGCTTAACCTAAGGTAAGATTTATTTAAATGACATCCATAAAACATTTAAATAACAAATGAACCTGCAATTTTAGCCCCTAAGATAAAATAAAGCAGTAAATTACACTAATTTAGCTAATTTTATCCTAAAATTTCTCCTGCCGCTCTAGAAGTAGACTAGATCAACCTGAACCGAATCACCAACTTGCAAACCAAGCCAACCCAACCGAATCGGATTACCAACTGAACCTGCTTTGCTAACTCTAATTCTCTACAGAATTGTGCGAATATTGAATTGTGATTTTTTGGCCAAATTGGTCTCAATCTTCATTCACAAGAACCCTAATTTTAGACCCATACTTACAGAGAAACGATTTACAACAATAATGTCCAAAAAACACATAGGTCTTTACATTGATCATATCAAAATTGTAAATCTAAGACCAAATATTGTAGAAAATTTTCAATTGCAAACCATAACATTCATAATGTAGTAAATTCCACCAAATCAATGAAAAAAAAAATTAATGACCAAATTGATAATACTATTTGGCTATGATACTAATTGAAGGGTAGAAAACTAAGGCACAACTGAAGCCAAAACACATAATCATTTCGTTTTTTTTATAAAAAAAATAGCATTTAAAATCAAAAAAATTTTGCATTAGAATAAAAGGTAATAATGATTAAGCATGTTATTCCCAAAAAGACTAATTATAACGTGGAAGAAACCCTATCATGCAAACCTTTTGACAATTTTGTAAAATTATTCTGTTGAATTGGAATTAGGCACCACCACTTGGAAATCTCCATGTTCTTGTAGGGAATTGAGGTAATAGAGAATTGTGAGATTCTCTCTTATGGGATATGGGAATATCACAAAACAATTTCTTTAAGCTTGAGAGCCTTCTCCTCCTCTGCAAAACAAAACCGAGATGGTGAGAGAGAGAAAAATGTAGTATTGATTCCACGTTTTCTCGTAACTTTCCTAACGGAGAGTTAATTTGTTTAAATTAAATTAAATTAAATTAAATTTATTAATTAAATCATATTTAATTAAATGATCATTTAAATCATATTTAAATGACTTCCTCTCACATAACCTATAATTTTGATGTGCATCTAATGTACATTAAATTTAACCTATAGTTTTGATTTAATCAATTTAATTAAATTCAAAATTTAATTTAATTTAATTAATTAATTCTTCAACTAATTAATCATCTAATTAAGTATTACATATTTAGTTTAATTTCCCATTTGAATCATATTAAAAAACATTTTTCTCGTTTAATCTATAGTTTTAATGCACATCTAATGCACATTATTTTTAATCTATAGTTTTCAATATGAATCTTATTCATATTAAATTAATATTTGAACTCCTTTCAAATATTTTGTTATCTCTTTATTAATTTTAAATCATATCCAAAATTAATAATAAAGCCTAAAATTAAACTTTATATTAAAATGTATCAAAATACATTGAAAAATTCACAATTCTGAATTTGACATTTCAAATTTAATTTAATGACAAATTACCTCAATACCCTTTACAAGCTAGGAATGGGACCTAATGGACTTGTAGATCAGAAGCTCCAATGATGTAAGATTAATTGGCTAAACTCATTAACCAAATTAATCAATATTGGTTAACTGTGGATACACTTCAATAAATACCCACAGCTGCACTCTTCTCACTACAGATATGTTTCTGTGTCCACAGATATAAATTAATAACAGGAAGTTAGTCCTTCACGAGTGTTCGTAATACCACCTGGATCAAATTATCGTTTTACTCCTGAGTTACCTCTACATCCTTAAGTACCAGTGCTTCTTTAATGAACAACCTATTTATGGTCCAACCATTAAATAAAAATGTCTCTTGGACCAGTAGGAGGGTAGGGCTCTCTATTCAAGTCCCGGAAACACCACTTAAAGGAACACTCATCTACTTACCCAGAAGTCGGAAGGAGTGAAATCCATCTTGTATGATTATGTTCCCAACTACCCACTCGGTCTTATCCCCAAATCGGTAGGCATATTGAGTCCGTGAACTGGCCACTCTTACCCATACAAATCAGGGGACAATCCTTCGTGAACAGGAGTTCATAATATACTCAGAAGTAAGACTAAGTTACGTAGGTCATCTTATTGAAATAGAAACCTAACTAGTCAACGGAGTTACATCTACTAGTTATTTCGCTATTCGATCTTGTGCAAACTCATTGCATAGGATACCCCCACTCGTGTGTCTCATACATGAACGCGTTGGATCACTGCATTTGGATGAAATACAAAGTGGTCTATATCCATAGTGTTACCAGGATAAGGTACCCACTTTATCCCTATACTATAGACTCTTTAGGCTGTATCTTGAACATTGATCCCTATATGATAGTTCAAGACTCAAAAGACAACCTAGGATGCTAGTTTATTGAATTTTAGGATTAATAAGACAAAATTAATAAAACATCAATAACATTGATAAAAATATTAGTAATTATTTATTAATGACGGTCATTTAATTACATTCACTATCTACGAGTTTTAGGGCATAAAGCCCAACAAAATAAGTATAGAAAACCACTCGGTGTAAAGAATAGCAAGAATGGAAGACTTACGCTTCTCTAAAGCTTTAAACGCAAGAGAATACGCTAGAACATTTTGGCATTGACGAAAATGAAAGAAAGAGATAACATCCAAAACACATCCCCAAGTATTTGCCTCCTTGATAAACTAAGAGACCTCTGTGATATCATCTTAAGTGTTATTTAGCAAGTTGATCACCTCTAAGCAAATTCAACCAAGAGGTTCGAGTGAAGAATTTGGTAAATGCTCTCCATGCCCAAACAAATTATCATCACTTCAAATGTCTTAACCTCACCACATTTAGGAATGAACTATGATCCCACAAATCAGACATGACCTAGATGATCTCGAAGCACTCACCCTAGGTCTCCCCCATTAGAAACAGGCTCCAAGTAGCATTAGTGTTCACCTTCCAAAATGTCTCCTAAGGTAGCTGCCAACCTACAGTAAGAGTAGTGAATGTGGACGATCACCAACGTATCTTTCTCATCGGACCCCACCACAATACTGCTTCTCTTCTGCATATGCTGGCTAATCAACTCACAAATGGACTTAGGATCTACCAGCGGGATCTGGAACATCTTTTTCCTTGCCTATCAAATTTTCCAGACAATGATCACTACTTTATCTTATTCCATGGAGGAGATACGGTCATAGATCCGGTGCTAATAATCTTGATAATTCCACGAAGCCCTACCATGATAAAGAGGATCTCCTTGGAAACCTGACAATGCACATCAGGTAGACTACAATTTCCATATGATTCCTGCAAAACGCACACATTAGGTCAATCATGACACCTTTCTTAACAAGATTGGTTTTGGTTGAAAAGATGTCATGAATAATTTTCCAACAGAAAATGGTAGCCTTGGGAGGGACTTTGGCCTTCCATAAGATTGTCACAACCTCTTGAAGGCATCCCCAAAGGAAGAACAAGCAGAATTCAAGTTATTTAACTTTGCATCCAGTATTCCTTGATGAAACATTAGAGACATTAGGATTAAAGAAGTGTCTTCACAGCTCTTGATATAGTTTGCACTTCCAAATTAAGTGTAGTATTGTATTGGGAGCTTTCTTACAGATGGGCACAAGCGATCAGATTAGTTTGTACTCATGATTAAAAATCAATCATTTATTGACTAAAAATCATGCAATCACTTGTGTTATAATTAAACGGAGCAATCATTGATATAAAATCATGCAGCTTCATGCGCTTCATTTTCAAAACGGGCATTTATTGATTTATGAAACTTCAAGTGAATCTAATCAAAATTGGAAGATTAATTACTAGTACACTGATTACTTGTAGAAATACAAGTTATTTTGCCTCTTTTGTCTAAAACAATTAAAAAAAATCATGGACAATGCGACATAATTGGTAAGAAAGTCATGATTGCATTATATTATGTGATTGCATGTGTACAACATTTCGTAACCCTTAAAAGTTATAAAAGTGTGCTTTTTGCAATGCAGAAATCCTGTCACGTGATCAACAGTTCATCGTGGAGAAAATTTCTAACACCAACATTAACACCGCATAGCTGGAGACGCACAAACTCATGCAATAGAAGAAAGGGAAGATGACATGACGCATAGGCGGTGAAAGTCAAATCAAAGACCAAGTTGGTAGCTAACAAGAAAGGTTCACGACAGAACCAATGAACTTCTGACATGAAGTAGATGGTGCGTCAAGGTATGGAATTTAATGCATGTCGTCAGAATAATGATTAGTGAGAAATGGAAAAGTTACCTCGTGACACCTATAAATATCCCACAAGATTTTCGTGCAAAAGAGAGTAAGGAAACGTTGGAAAAACTCTGCAAAAATCTTTACTTCACATATTTCTTTTGGGCCTTCATAAAACCTTGAGTGAAAGAGCTCTCTTGGAGCATAAGGGAAGCTATCATCTTCAACACAATCCTCAAGAAGCAGTTGTTTAGAGAGCCGGAAAGAGCAAGAAATAGTCACCTATGACTTGACTTTCTATCTCTATCTCGATATCTTCTTTTTACTACAGTTGTTCATTTTGTGTAAAATATTGAAAAACTCATTTGATCAATATGAATGTATTCACATTTTATTATTCATCTATCTCTTCATCTTTATCCATGAGTAACTAATTTCTATATGGGTTAAGACTCATTGCAACTAACATAAACTAAGTAAAGTCTGATCATGTGTTCAACATGTTTTATGAATGCTTTGTAAGCTATTTGTCTAAGAAGAGATTACCTTTACAAATAAAGAAATATCTCTTACATTAAAAGCTCATCGCATGCATCCTAAAAATAGAACAATGTGGCTAAATACAATGAGAAGTGTAGTTATGATTTGCAAGCAATTTGTTTGAACGCTTGGTTTGTGCATTTACTTAGGGAATGTTAGTGATTATGTGCCTCAACCCTAATTCATCTCTTGGAAAACTCCCTCGCATTGCATAAGCTTCTTCCGTTACGATTGTAATTTCCAACGCATTCATCATCTTTCATTTCAACACTTAGGAACATAAACTATCGTCTTTATTTAACAACAAATTAGCATCAAGATAAAAAAAAAAAATATAGTGTCATCAGATCAATAGCAAGCAATCCCTGTATTCGACCTTGGACTCACCAAGCGCCTAGTTAGATTTATACTTGGATTTAATTAGGCAAAACAATTCATTCTTGAAGACATCATAGAGCATTTAACCATTGCATATATCAAAACACATCATATACATTTTTCAAACTTTGCCAATAAATAACTCGAAAATATAAAAAAGATAACTAAACAATTCATTGAAAGAAACTTAGTTAACAGTAACATTAGCACATAAAATAAAATTTCGACGTAACGCCTTAAATCTATCAAACAATTCATGAGAACAAGGAAATAAAATAGGAGCATTTGAAATATTTATATATATATATCAAGCCCAAAATGTAAAATTAGATTAATCATAAACAATTAAAGTTAATTCAAACGGTCTTGAAAGAAAAGATTTATATAAACATAGTATCATCACGAACAAATAATACTTACAGATCATAGCATGTAAAATAACAATTAACATGTTGGTCGTTTATAAATCATATATAAACTATATGTCATCAACGTTCAATACATATTATATATTTTAGGTATATTATACATATACACTGTATATAAAACATATAAAAGACATTTGTCACAAATAATGAGTATAAAACAAACCTTACGATTAGCTCAACAAAAAGAGTAAAATTTTTTGCTAATAACATGTAAAAAAAAGAACACTAACAAGAATAACAACACAAAAGAGATGTTTATCTAGTAAAGTATAGAGCAATTCTTATTCTGAATTCTTAGGGTTGTCTTTCCAAAACTTTACACAATCTATATTTATAGAGTTACAATGGAGTAACCAACAAGTTTAAAATTCTAAAATTAGAATTGATAGTTGGAGTCTCAAAACTACATCGATCGAATCAAGTAGAAGTGAGGCCTATGGAGAGAATGAGTATCAATGGACATCTAATTAATACTCAATCTCTCTCTCTCTCTCTCTCTCTCTCTCTCTCTCTCTCTCTCTTTTTTTGGTTAGTTGTCATCTCTTGTAAATTGAATGCTCCTTGCTTTCTTACCACTGTGTCGAAGGAAAAAAAAGTTTAATGTTTTTTTTTTCTTTTTGATATCCATAAATGTCTAAACCAATTGATGTGTACCTCGATTAATCTCACAGGACAACCCGTCTAACCCTACAACATTTTGGTGTCAAAGAATCTCATAGAAAATTAATTCCTAAATAGATGACCAACATGAATTGAACCCTTGATCTATTAGTCATTTATTCCTTGACTTGAGTAATCAGATCACTGTCTTCATAGAATGAGTTATTTCAATTAAAAAAAAAAAAGTAGTTTCAAACGTAGGAATTTTAATTAAATAACTGCAAAAAAATCAAAAATAAAATTAAAAATATAACCTATGAGTAATAAGCAAAAGTTTAACTTCACAGTAAGTTATCAATCCGAGTATTAACTTAAATTTAATAGATAAAACACAAGTTAATTCCAAAACTCGTTGATTCGATTTCCTATAAAATATATATATATATATATATATGGCAAATCGTAATTTAACTAGAAAAAATTGGTTCAAAATATCTATTAATACTATGCTATCATTTTACAAATGATTTTTTCAAGTGACAAGAAATCGAATACAAACGAGGTATTCGCACCTTAAAGCAGCTTCTTAGATGTGCTTTGCTCACTTTGAGCCAACAGCTAAACGACCTCGTAAGAACATGTCCCATCACTGTTAATTTGGCTTGCCAAAATGCAGCAGGAAGAATAGACAGATTCATCTATACAGGGAAAAGTTATTAGAAACAAACCATACGTAAATGTCTAGGCTAGATTACGCACAGCTTGATTAATCTTACAGGATAACCCACTTGATCATGAACCTACAATATTTTGGTGTCAAAGAAGTTAAGCTTACCGTTTTCAGACAAGGTTATCCAGCCAATTCGCTTATGGGTGGACGATTCATGACATTAGAAGCAGTTGATGCATTGCTTTGCAAAGATGGATCAATATCAGGCAATTTTGGAATTTGAGCCAACAAGTCGATTGTTCGTCGCAAGAGGCGTGCCAGATCTCCCTCATCCATTGCACAATCCATCATCATTTCTCTCCAAGTCAAACCAGAGGCCCAAGCCTCAACCATTCCTGAAAATTGGCTGTCCAAACAGCATGATATGTTCACTCCATGCTTTTCTTGAAACTCTTCAAGAGAATTTCTCTGCTCTTCTAGGAAATTGATCATATTGATTACCGTTCTTGATGGTTCGAATATGTAACTGTTATTTCTTCCGGGGCGCACTTTGATGCCCTCAGAAACTAAACTTGCACAAACACCAGCAAGCTCTGTAGGCTTTAGCTGTACTAAGAATTTGTTTCTTAGAACCATGGCAATCCACAGCTCATTTTCACCTCGGATAGCGGCTGCAGTTTCTCCAAGTGGAAACATTACATGAGTATTTATATCCAGTGCTCTGATTTCATGTATCACATTGCTGATCTGCAAAAACTCCTTCCATCCTGATGGTTCGATTTGCTGAATTCGATTACTTAGCCGTTTATATCTAGTCTTCAATTGCCTAATCTTGTCCTCTATAATACTGGCCATATCTAAAATCTTCTTGTACTCTCTGAATCCTTCTGTTCTACCGATCTTTTTCTTCAATCGTGCAACCTTATTTCTTTGCTCCTTGTACCTTTCTAAAGATTCCATGTACGACTGAGACATTTGCAAGAGTTCGTCATTTTCGGAAAGACTATTCAGAACTGGCACGTTTAAACTCCATGACCATGTTTCCAGAGATCCTTCCATACATGCTAAACTGCCAAGCTCAGAATCAGCAAGCTTCTCCCATTTCATTCCCTCTTTATCAAGAAGACTCCTCATAATCTCCCGAGGTAAAGCATCGCCTTTGGTTAAAGCAACATTAGGAAATCCAGTTTTATAAACAGTTTTGATCCATTTCTCAGTAAATAGATACCAAGAATTATCTGAACCTAGAGCCACATAATAAGATGATTCAGCACCTGGCTCCAGGTTGATACCAAGATTAGATTCTGTACCATTCAAAGAATTATCAGCAGGAAACATGTTAACAAGTTTTGATGAGTCCATGTTTCCAAGGAGAACTGCAGGAATTGAATGTTGGACTCCTTCAGAATCTTTGTATTGCAAACACAAAAAGGGTAACTGTCCATCTCCTAAATTTCGTAACAGAGAATTGAGGGCAAAAACTCTTTGTGCTTCCATCTCTTTTCGCAGTTCCGTCCTGTGACGTTTCTCTGATCGTAGTTCCTCCTGCAGCTGTGCTATCTCGTTATATGCCACATCTGACAAGAACTTCCTGCTTTTTCTATCAATAGCTTCATCAGTTATTTCTAAGTTGAGCATTTCAATCTCTTTTTCTATTTTAACAAGCTCTTCCTTTGCTGCAAGCATGACGTTGCTCCCAACATAGTTTCCAAAACTTTGCTCAACCAACTTCCTAGCTTCTTCTAGTGTTCGCCCAGCTTGGAAAGCTTTCGTCTCATCCATTTCGCTTGTATGAGTAACCTTTGCACCAGCGAGAAGATTCAGTACCATTCCATATGAAGCTGTGAACTGAGAAACAAGTGGTTCAATGCCAGCAAACAGGAGCTTGCAGCACTCTTCAGCACCTTCATATGGAGTTTGAAGAAGCACAACATGACCTTTTTTATCAATGCCTCGACGTCCAGCACGCCCTGCCATTTGAAGCAGTTCATTTGGGCTTAACTGGGTACGACCATTATTGCTTCTTTTGCTCAGGGATGCAATAACTGCTGTCCTAGCTGGCATGTTGATTCCAGCAGCTAATGTTTCTGTTGCGAAGACAACCTTCACAAGTCCCCTCTGAAACAACTCTTCAATGAATGACTTCCACAGAGGCAGACAGCCAGCATGATGTGCAGCAACTCCTTGGAGAAGTCCTTTCACTGCTGATTCCCGGACAGCATCTGGAAATTGAATACGGAATTTCCTCAATGCAAGTTCGACTTCACTCCTCTCACAATCATCTAAGAGGTTGCTGCCTTCAATGTACTGAACAGCAGCATCACATCCTTTCCTGCTAAATATAAACCAAACTGCAGGCAGCATATCTTTTGACTTAAGTTGCCACAATGTATCAATCACCTGAGGAACCTGGAATGATAATAAAGCAACCTGTTAAAACAATCTTTGATTGAGTTTAGCATAATAATATTGCAGAAGTTGAAGGGAGATAGAGAGGCTGGTTCACCAAATACATTTGAACGGCGGATTGAGTTTATGTCATTCTTTGAAAGTGTAGCTTGTCTAGACATGCTGCTAATATTGTCATAGCTGATCTCATTCCCACGCCTTTTTGGGTTTCTTCTTCTTGATCCATCATCCTTATACAATTTAGCTCCTGAAGCATGAAGCTGAAGATAATTGAGCGACAGCTTCCTGCTCCAATTTGGAAAGAGGGAAAAGATGAAAAAAGATAGCGTATACTGGTAAATTATTTCAAATGGCCCATTCATACACGCGCACACAATACACAAGGGAAACAAAAAAATTTCACTGATAGAACTAAGAACTACAGTAGAAGTTATAGATAGCTATCATTAACATGTTATATAATACTAACGGACCAACCAAAAACAAAATTTACGATAAACACACAAAGCCTGTTCCAAAAAAATATGAAGTTTTAAAGTTATTCCAGAATTCCACCATGAAGTTGAATAAAGGAGGCAGGAGTAATACTAAATATGATTAACATATCAGCTGCAAGCAAATAGTGATTGTTACTACATCATTGCATGTGTATTTTTTATTATTTTTTATACTTGTTAGCTACTACTTTTTTTATTTTAGCGAAGAAACTAAACTTTAACTTTTATTTTTTGATATCTGCAAGTGTTTGGAAGCACGCACTCAACTATTTTTACGGGAAAACTGCTTGGCCGTACAATATTTGTTTTCTATGGCAACTCATAGAACATTAAATTAGATGGAAAATGACTATTCCCTCTTAGTCTTTTATTATTATTATTTACCAGCAGGCCATGCTACAACTTTCTCAGATACTAAATAGATCTCTCAAAGAAGGAAAATAACTACAAACATTTTTTTATAAGGAAAAGAAACTACAAATATGAGACTTACTTTAAAATCAAACCCTATAAATAAAGGCTTCACAAAAACGTTAATCTTTTTATCATAGCACAACAAGAAGCCACACTAAGCTAAATAATATCAAATTTATGCCAATAAGTTTTACAGAAATTAAACAATACCTATTCATGCGCGCTCCTTTCTCATCAAGGAGAGGAAGTAAAGAGGTCTTTGTAGAGAAATGCCAAGTCAATGGTACTGGACGCTTCGATGATGTTACTAACTCAGTTTTCCCATGAATCTTAAGAAGTGAAAAGAAAGAAAAAGTGATTAACATTCACAGCATACATACTTTCAACAAATTTAACATTAAAAAAATTAAAAAAGAAAAAAAAAAACTCCTGGCAATCGTCAAGAAACATGAAAAGAAACAAGAATAACAAGCAGCAGAAAAGGAAAAGGAAACAAATGTGATATTCAGAACATAGATATGCATACCATTGAACTATTTTAAGTAGGTATAGATTGTACTTTTATGATGGAAAACATTCAATTTAAACACTAAATTTTGGAGGTTGTATCAATTAAAACCTCAAACTAAGAATCATATCAATTTAAACCCTAAATTAAACCGTAAATGAATAACTTTCACATGTGATTAAAACTTCTTTAAATGCAAGAATTAGTGTAAACTAGAGAGAAATACAAGGAATGAAATAAATAGTAGTGGTTTTACATTAAATGTGAGTGATTTTCAATTACTCATCTTTCAATTTTTTCAATTTATTTTGAAATAACAATTCTTTTTGCTACTCTGGAGGGATATTTGGATAAGAATAATTTTATTTAGGTGATCATGATCTGATTATAAATGAAATCAAGTGAAAATAGATATAAATCACTAACATATGGTTTAAATTGATCAACCTATGAAAGTATATGGTTTCAATTTATCCAATTATTAGTTTGAGGTTTCAATTGATACAATTTCTAAAGTTTAAGGGTATAAATTTATTGTTTTCATTCCATCCAAGATGACCATAGAAAAGGCCGAACAAGATTCATCCAAAGGATCTCTTTGCTTTCATGGAAGAGGTGAGCCAAAATGAGGAGATTAAGAAAAATGTAGGGATGTTCCAATTCTATGACCCTCGTATTAGAAGGAAGAAATCCAAAAGGTCAACTATTGAACACGATTTCCAAGACAGGTGCCAAAACAATAATGATATATAAATACAAATTAATAAAAAGAGACACCAATCATGGTTGTTTTACAGGCTTATATATATATATATATATTTCGTTCCATCCAAATCGACCATAGAAAAGGCCGAGCACAATTCTTCCAAAGGATCTCTTTTCTTTCATGGAAGAGGTGACACAAAATGAGGAGATCGAGAAAAATGTAGGGATGTTCCAGTTCTGTGACCCTTGTATTAGAAGGAAGAAATCCAAAAGGTCAACTATTGAACATGATATCCAAGATAGGTGCCAAAACAATAATGATATATAAATACAAATTAATAAGACGAGACACCAATTGTGGTTGTTTTACAGGCTCAGGTGCTTATAGAAAACACTACCTGACCAATCCAGCCAGCCAGCTCATCTGGATTTGCAACTGTTGCAGAGAGACAAATAAGCTGCACTTCTTTTGGGCAATAAATAACCTGAAATATTCACTATCTGATTAATAGAACAAGCGTTACTAAGTTAGACCAAACAAGAATCCCCAGTAACAAAAACTTACAATCTCTTCCCACACTGTGCCCCGAGAAATATCACTGAGGTAATGAACTTCATCCAAAACAATCACATCCACATGAAACAGTCCACTTGCAGATGAGGCCATTCCAACACTGCAATAAATTAAATAATAATTTTTTAAAAAAAAAACTTTCCGCATTCAGTAAGTGAATATTTTAGGTTATTTATTAATTATTATGATCTAGTTAAAATGGGCTTGGGACCATAGAGATTGGGACTTCTTAGATAAAATGTTATAGAAAAAGGCTTTGACATTGAATAGAGAGCACAAATTTGTAATTGTGTCATAAATTGTTTTTCCATTGTGGTATATATAAGCCTAGTGGCAGGATTCTGGCTGCTAGAGGGAAGCACGGAATTCCTTCGTCTGCTTTTTTTTTTATGTGGTGGAGGTAGACATTCTTTGTAGACTTATTTTTAGAAGCACGGATAGAGATTTAGTTTAGACGAAGGGTTGGTTGTGAGAAGGGACAAAATTGTTATTAACTTATTACACACCTACAATTTGTTGAAGAGACTATTTTCTTATATCCTAGTAAACAGAGTCCTTTGTGTACCTTGATAGGATCTACAAGTTTTTAAAATCATTGAAGATGCCACTTTCCAGTGAAGATTTTTGAGGAGGATTTGTCTCACGAAAGATATTCAACACTAAGGTGATTCTAATAGGCGCTAGCTTCCATTGTAGGTGATGACACAAAATGGCGAAAGATGGCACAATGAGGCAAGCGCCCTATCGAAGCCACTTGCCTTGTATACCTCCGAGGCGTTGACACCTCGCCTTGCTTCTCGCCATATGTGAGCACCTGGGCTCACCTCAACAACATTGCATGGGATCTGTTGTCAGTTTGGCACCTAGCGGAGGTTGTTGGGACATCATTAAGGGACATGCATCCCTCCTTTTGTGATAGAGAACTTCCCTGGTACTGGTAGACGGTGTTATCATTATCTGGAACATTATACTACAGAAATATAAAAGAATCTTCAAGGTACAAAAGGGATCTAAAAAGGAGGTTTAGAGCATGTCTCACTTCAATACCTCCTTAGACTCTACAAAATTTTCCTGTAATTTTCAGTTCTAACTAATTGGAGTCACTTCCAGTAACTGCTTTGGTTTTGCTGTCGTGGGCTGCTTTTTTCAGGCTAGTTTTTTTCTTCTTTTCTGACATGAAAATAAGTAATTAAAAGAAATTCTCCATGCGATTTTAAAAGAAGAAGAAAGGAAACAAATCGTAGATAAAATGAGCTACTTTGACGGAACCCCATGCTAGGCTTTTGCCACTTGATTGGAGGTCGTTGACAAGTTCGTGCATAACTTGCAATCGTAACTAGAACACGTTGATATCTTACCTCTGATACAACATGTTGCGCAAAATTTCTGTAGTCATGATTAAAACCGGTGCATCTTTATTAACTGCAGAATCTCCCGTTAAAAGCCCAACGTTGCTGTCTCCAAACGTCTCACTGAAACAATAGAAGGATATTGATTTAACAGAAACTAATCGATGTAAAAACTGCAATAAGTAGCAAAAATGCTGAAATTGTTTACCGAAACTCGCGAAACTTCTGATTCGACAATGCTTTCAGTGGAGTCGTGTAAAACAATCGTCTCTTCCTGGCTACTGTGGCGACGGCCGCAGCCTCCGCAATCAAAGTCTTGCCACTGCTGGTAGGTGCCGATACCACCACCGATGATCCTCTCAAGAATGCTTGTATGGCTAGCCGCTAACGAAGGATGATAAAATTTCAAGAGTACAGTCGGTAAAGTCTACGCGAAGATATGTCATAACATTTTTCAAATTACAAATAAATGTAGAATTTACCTGAAACTTGTCGATGCGGAAATTATAAACTGAAGCAAGCTCATCGACATCGATAATTCCTTCTCCAAACTCTCTAACTTCTCCGAGAAGCTTTTCGACTTTCTGCCATTTGAACTCCTCGGGCGCACTGGAGATTTCTGTAGCTTCCATCGACAATTCCACTTCATCGTAGCTCTGCTCGAATCCTCCCAATGCATCGCTGTCGTACTCCTCGGCTGCAACGTCGTCGTCGTCATCTTCATCCTCATCTTCATCCTCATCTTCATCCTCGTCTTCGTCGACATCGGAGAGTTGGGATTTTTGAGAGAGAATGGACCTCGGAGATGGGAAAGAAGGTCGAAATCGAAGTGGATAGGTAGAGTAAAAGGCGACAGGTTTATGGCGGCAAAACCTGGAGACCTGAATCGGAGGTGAAGAATAGTGAGGACATATGAACGACGGGAGAGGATGAGATAACGGCGGCCAGAGATGTTGGGGAGAGATGGAGTAAACGTTAATGGCGGGAGACGCCATGACTCCAGACTTCGGCTTTAGCTACTTCTTTCGATAATTTAGATTTTCTTTTTTCGCAAGGATAAAATATTAAAGCTTTAAATACAATCCTTTTTCATAGATAGTTCATTTTCAGTGTAAAGGTTTAAATACGGCAAAAATCTCGGAAATTTGTAAGATGATTCACTTTTTTTACCCAAAATATCAAATCATCCATTTTTCAAAAACAATGTCAATTGACTTTCTATAGACATCATCGTCATACCAGATTATATAAATACCCTCACATCTTTATCTTCTTACCCTTTTACTTGTGTCGGTTGTGTCTTAAACTGATCAGTAATAGGGATAGAGTGGGTCGTTCTGGGGTTTAGAAATATTGTGAATCTATGATTTTTTGTTTTGTTTTCAATGTGTTATGAGGTTGAAGACGAGTAGAAAGAGAGAATGTGAGTGAGATAAGTGAGAGTGAAATCGGCAAGAGCGACACCAGCGAGAGCGACACTAGAGAGAGCGAGACTCGCGAGAGCAATATCAGAGAGAGCGAGACTAGCGAGACTTTCTCTTGGAAAGGGAGAGAAAGCGAAAGAGAAAGAGAGAAAGAGAGAGAGTGAGAGAGAGAATGAGAGAGAATGAGAGAGAGAAAGAGAGAGAGCGAGAGATAAACATTTTGTTAACTATTTTTTTCTCTCTCTCGCTCTCTTAGAAATCCATTGAATTTATAAGCTGAATAAAAGGAAATAACAAATAAAACAAGTTTATACATTGAATTTCTCGATAAATAAATTGGCACTTAGAAATCCAAACTTCTACATTCTAAATGTAACAATGTGTAACGGGATTACAAATTGCAGCAAGCAGAGGCAAAATAGTTTAATAAATTGCTCCAAACAATAACATACATCAAATTTTTCTATAACAATTAAAACAGAGCTCAAAACACATGAATCTCTTGCCCATTACATGAATCTCTCGTCCCACACACCCATTACATGAATCTCTCGCTCTCTCTCCCTTTCTCTCTCTCTCGCTCTCTCTCCCTTTCGAAGAGAAAGATTTTCTTTAGACATTGTCTCACTCTCTCCGCTATCGCTCTCGTGAGTCTCGCTCTCTCTAGTGTCGCTCTCGCCGATTTCACTCTCACTTATCTCACTCACATTCTCTCTTTCTACTCGTCTTCAACCTCAGAATGCATCAAAAATCAAAAAAACAAAAAAAATCATAGGTTCACAGGATTTCTAAACCCCATAATGACCTACCCTATCCCCATTACCGATCATTTTGAGACACAATCGACACGAGTAGAAGGGTAAGAAGACAAAGAAGTGAGGGCATTTATGTAATCTAGTATGACGATGATGTCAGCAAAGGGTCAATTGACATTTTTTTTAGAAAATGGGTCATCCGTACAAATTTCCCAAAAAATCTTCACCTAAAGAAAAAGAAACCTAAGGTCAATAGGTCAAGATGAATCGGACGTGCCTTGGGATTTAGAGCAAGCTCTCATGATTGGAAGTGGATGGATCCATTGGAGGGGAGGCTTAAAAATGGTAATTTGTTTGAGGTAGGGGTGTGCACGATTCAATTTGGTCCAGTTTTGGGCCAAACCATGGACCGAACCGAGATTCTCGTTTTTTAACATCATTGAATCGAGAAAACCAGAAGTGTATCGATTTTAGTTTTTGGACTAAACCACCCTTCTTCATGTTGGTTCAGTTCAATTATAACCATTGTTGTCTGTTAATCGTCGTCAATTTCGGATCTTAATCATTATTGTGCTATGAAAGATCCACTGCTTTGAAAGCAAAATTGGTGCAACCTCGGTGCTAAATCGCCAGAAGTCGGTTACTCCCCAAGGTTAACACAATGCCATTCTCAAGCGTGCACTTGTCAAAGAAGGACTGAAATCAAGTGGAAACTTTGCTCATAATTGAATCATTTTTAGTAGAGAGAAATATCATGCAAACTCAAATTTCACTCTTGTGGACCAAAACAACCATTTTATAAGAATCCAACAAAAACGTTTTTCTAAATTAAATGTAGAAAACGTTTCATATATAATTTAAATACATAAAATCGTTTTCGAATTTAAATTAATTATGAGAATACATTTAGAAGTCTTTGGCTAATTTTATTACAAGTCATTCTAGGAAATGACTAATTGACTATCATTCCCAATAACCCTCTACGAATGACTAAAAATTTAAAAAAATAATAAATAATTTATCTGAGTAAAGATAGGAGAATAAACTTAAACATCAATATCTTTCGATTTGATTTGATGCATAGTGAAATGGGGCAACAACTTGATTAGAGAGAGCGAGTTACCTCTTGAACTTTCAATAACTATGGTTGATCCCACAACAAGTTTTACTCCTTAAATTTTCATCGATTATGTGATAAAAGCGTGCTTTTTAAGACCATGCACATAGAACCTCAAGTCAACGTGAAAGCTCTAGAAAAAGACCCTTAAAATTTTCCATGGAAGGCACCCACACTTTCACAATCACGTTAATTATTTCATCAAATCTATCGTAATAGACCACTCAAAACTAAGCTATGAAGACTTCACATCTAGTCTATACCAGGAGCAACTCCATTAAGTCTGTCAAAGACAAACCACTCAAAAACTAAGCTATGAAAATTTTACAATTATCTATCAAGTCTATACCAAGACCACCCAAAGGAAGGGCTATGGTATTTTTAAAGGTTTTAGTTCTGTCCATCAAGTTTTTACTAGGACCACCCAAATGAAAGGTTATGGATAGAGATGTCCACGGGGCGGGGCGGAGCTGAGGATGTCATTCCCCATCCCCGTCCCCTTCCCCATTTCATTCTCCATCCCCGTGAAATTCCCCATGGGGATCGAGGTGGGGATTTCCCACGGGGAATTTGCGGGGATTGGGTTCCCCGTGGGGAATTTTTTCCCGTTACCTTTTTTTTTTTTTGTAAAAAGCCAATTAATTTAAATCATTAATGTGAGCAAATTTTAATTAAATAATTAACTTTATCACTAAATTGTTTATTATGGTTAGTTTTAAATGATAATTTGAATTTAAAGATAAATTACTCAAATTTTATCCTAAAAAAGCTAATTAATTTTTTAATAGAAAGAAATAAATATGAATCAAATTATTCATATATTTAATCTAAATTTAAACAAATTCATTATCTTTCCCAATAAATAATCAAATTTGAGATTTAAATGTAATATTTATATAACATAACATTAAATAACTATACTAAATAAATATGTAAAAGCTAATCGGGACGGGGATGGGGAATGGGGCAGGGCCGAGGCTGGGGTTGGGGGCGGGTCCTTGTTTAGCTCATGGGGATTTTTTCCCCACCCCCTCCCCCATTCCTGGCCTAATCGGGGAATCCCCGCGGGGCCCATCCCCATAGGAAAATTGGACATCTCTAGCTATGGATCATCAAGTTGTTGGGTTTTATGTCCTCAAACTCGTGGTTTGTAAATCATAAACTTATTTTCTAAATCAACAAAATTGTTATTGAAGTTTGATTCAATAAAGTTGTTATTAAGTACATGAATTGTTTTTTTCGTTTTAGAAATAAATCCAATAAACTAAAAGATTTATGGCTATTACATGAGTACTTGAACTTTATGTGGATAAATAAGAGTGGATTAGGTTGAAGTAAATAGTCAAAATGATTTATAGTATATGAATAAGGTTAGGTTTCTTATTCTGGTAAAACTATCGGATGTGACCCACTCTGTAGTTGTTACAATTTATTATAAAGTGCTACAAACAAAGTGATCCTGATTCGTTCATGTGGTGACATGAGGAGTAGGGGTGTCCTGTGCAATGAGTTTGCATAAGATCGGACCAAGAAATAAGTCATTCTTACTTTATAAACATTGTTTACTGTTTAAGACTGACTATTTCAAAGCAATGACCTAGGTAACTTAACCTTAATCCTGAGCTAACTATGAACTCTTGTTTTTTTGGGATTATCCTTAGATTTGCATGGGTGAGGGTTGATTCAATAGCACTATGAACCCCGAATCCCAATTTTACACTTAAGTGTGTTTTCTTATTTAAATTGTCTTAATTTTCCACTTAATTGTGTGTCTCTATTTAAATTTTGTATAAATAAGTTGAGTTTTAATTGGTGAAATTGTAATGAAATTTGTATAATAAGTAGGTTGATGAGAAAGTTAGTGTGAAATGGTGAAGAAGGAATGGGAATTTGAAAAAGAAAAATATGAAAATTGAGTTTGGGGAATTTCGGCTAAGTATAGAAAAGTTATGTGAAATGCGTTATGGCTGAAGAAAGGATTGAAGAACTGAGAAAAATATGGAAAATTATTTTGGGAAAAATCTGGAAAAAACGTGTAGAAGTTGCACGGAGACAAACGATTCGCAGTAGCTAAGAGCAAGATCGTTGAGAGTGAGATCAGCGAGATCATTGAGATTGAGACTAGCGAGATTGGAGAGGAAATGGGAGAGAGCGAGATTGGATAGAAGATGGGAGGTAGCGAGACCAGCGAGAAAGTTGGAGAGAGCGAGAGTAGAGAGAGCAAGATTTTGAGCTAGAAAGTTGGAGAGAGCGAGAAAGTGGGAGAGAGCGAGAGTGGAGAGACAAGACCAGCGAGACAGTGGGAGAGAGCGAGAGGCGCCTGTGCGTCAGCCACGCCTTGTCTGGTGCTGCATTCGAACGTCTCGCCTATGCATTGAACGAACGAGCAAGCTTCTGGGCGATGATTTTGACGCGTTGGGTGGATTATGCATTTAAAAACCCTAATTTGAATACAAACAAAGCTTGAAGACGTAAGGGCAAACGTCAACTAAAATTTAGGTGCCGATTAAGAGAAATTCTTAAACCTTAAGAAATTGTGTTGGATGCGTTTGGGAAGAACAACATTGAACCAAGGTGAAGTCAGCTTACATTGATAAAGGGAGGATTAAAGATTTGGTCATGCAGCCAAGTAGGTGTTGTCAATCCCACGAGCAATTTGAATGCCTATAAATAGGGAGTTTGGATTTCATTTTCAAATCACACAAAAATCATAAATTTCGCTAGAGGAAGTAGAGGGCAGTGAGGGTTTAGAGGAATGTGTCAATTTTGGACGAGGAGATCTTTCAATCTACTCGTGCGTTTGGAATGATTCCAAAGCCATCTGAAAGCTCTGAAAGTCTAGTTTTCAGAGTAGAGTTGTTGGAGGAAAACGCTAAGGAACTAGGCTGGAGGTTGAGAAGAATATAGAAGGGTCAAACATTAGATCAGTCTAGGCCAGTCCTTGAAGATTTTTGAGATTCCGGCCAAACCACGAGGAATTCTGAGCTGAAAGTTTAGGGTAAGATTCCTAAGACATTTTAGAATAAGTTTTTAGAAGAAAGTATTTTCACATAAGGTTTGAACTATGAGTAATCTAAGTTGAAATATGAATATGGATTCTAGGGTGAAAATGGGACCCGATGAGCTACTAGAGTGAAAATTTCCTAAGAGTTCGAGGTGACTGACTAAAATGTTTTTGAACTAAAACGTTTTTAAACTGTTTTGATTACAAACGTTTTACAGAAAGCATGTTTGCGAAAATAATTCTCATGCCTACTACTTTTATAAAGTGATTTCCAAGCAAGATCTGAATTATGATTTGAAACGCATGCATATTGTTGAAAAACTATTTACATATGTATATGTATTGATTTTATCCAGCATGTGTTTACCATCTTTAAAGCCATGTTGTATATGTGTTATACTGTACATGCTTTAAAGAGAAAGTTGTTTATAAATAATTTTGGTAGAATGCGATGCCGAAGTACAAGGAGAAGACATCCACCCAACTAGATACTGAAGTACAAGGAGAAGGTATCTATTGGTACTGAAGTACGTTTGAGAAGGTACCAAGCCAATGGGATACTGAAGTACGTTGGAGAAGGTATCCTAATAGCTCGATACTGAAGTACAAGGAGAAGGTATTTGAGCAGTACTACCTAATGTGGCCACAGGTGAATAAAGTTAGAGATTGAGCAAAAGGGTTCTCTTTGGATTAGTAGTTGGTGTTGGGATTATTTTACCAGTTATACAGTACTTTGATTTGAGAAATGATTTTACTGTTTTATGTTTAAAACAGTTTTATATACATTACGCTTGGAAATTGTTTATGCTGCATTAAACTATATTTCAGATAAAACTATCTTCTGAAATTATGCATGAGAATTTACTATGTTTTTTCGGTCACTCACTGGGCGTAAACTCACCCCGTTTTCAAATGTTTTGTTTTTCCCCCCACAGGTAGCGGTCAAATCCTCTAAAGATAGTTCATTATCTGCTCTGCCACTAAAGGACGAAAAGACTTGTAACGGTTTGCTAGGTGATTACAGTTAATATTATACACATGTTACTATTGTTCATATAGGGACTAGGGTTTGTGGGTTTTGGAACTTGTAAATCTAATGTTGTAAATACTCTAAACATATTAAGTTTCTAAGTTAATAAATTGTGGGCCTATAGTCATCCCGTTGCATATAATTTGTATTTGGTATCAAAGTTATTCCGCAAGAGTTTTTAGGCAGTAAGTGTCAGCCTAAGGGTTGATAACTGCTGCAGTCACGCCCTTCTCTAGGCTAAGAGGGTGATATGGGGCGGGGTGTGACAAGCACTGGCTCAATAAGCCTCCCATTTCTAGGGTAAGACCGGGTAGATAGCTAGAGACATAGGGTGTAAGATGGAATTCACTCCTATCTGCTTTTAGGGTTAGTAGAGAGGTTGTTCCCTTAAGTGCTGACTCTTGGTCTTGAACAAGGGGCCCTACCCTCTGTTCACTAGAGGATTAGTGAGTCTTAAGGAACAAGAGGTAATCTCATGGGTAAAACAACTATTTGACCCAGTCGTTATTATGAACAACCTGTGAAGTGTTAATTTACTAATCATTGTTATATCGAGTGGACACAATATATCTACAGTGAGGGCAGTGCAACTACTAGGCTTTAGTGGAGTGATCCAATAGTTAAAGAATGAGGTTAATTTGGTTTAAAGAGTTTAGCCAATTAATCTCGGATCATTGAAGCCCATGACATATAGGCCCATAAGGTCCCCTAATAGCTCACAAATGGAATAACTTAGGATAGCGTGATGAGTTAATTTAAAACGTTTAATTTCGAATTAAGGGAATTAATAATTATATGCGATATAATTACGCGTTTAATTATAGAATTAAACGAAATTGGAGAATAGGTTAATATTTAAATATGATTTAAATATCATATTACATTAATAGAGATTTATGGTTGTGGAATTGGTGTTAAATTAATTTAATATTTGATATTAAATTAATAGAATTAATTGAATTATTTAATTAATTAATTCAATTAAATTAAAATTGAAAATTTGAATTTTGTGAAAATTCAAAATTAGAAAATCAATTTTGTCTAATTTGATTTTTGGAAAATTAAGTTAAAATTGAATTTTAGAGAAAATTCAAATAATTGATTTTAAATCATTTAAAAAAAGAATTAATTTTTTGAGAATTTGAAAATTTTAAATTGAATTGAAAATTGGAAAAAACCCATTTAGTGGGTTTTTCTAAATTGAGTCATAATCCCACTTAACTCCACCAAATTCTCCTAAGTAGGAGCTGGCTTATGTGTTAGAGTTAAAAACATGCAGCGAAAAGAAAACGAATCATTAAGCATTCTAATTCATTAATTTTGGCTTTAAATCAAGCATGCTCATAAACTAACAAGAGGGTTTCAAGTTATATATTTGAATAAACACTTTAATCACGATCCTCAACTGCAAATCTTCTTCAAATCAGCTTGTGAACCACCACAAGATCTTCCCTACTATTCTCTTGGTACCTTGGATTGAGTTGTGAAACTCAAAATAAGCTTGAATTGAAGGAACAATGGAGAGGAGGTTTCTGGTTTTTCACTTGGAATAACCATTCTTCCAACTTCAAATCTCAGCCTAATTTCTGAGTTTGCATGCCTCAATTCCACTCAAAAAATGAAGTATATATTGCATGACATTTATACAAAGAGAAATCATGCATGTATTACACCTCCCACTATGAATTTGATTGAGAATTTAAAATGGAAGAGTGATTGAGCTAGTTGGAAATGGAAGTGGAAAATTCCAACTTTTCCATTTCCAAATTTCTTCTTTTTTCTTTTAATTTGAAAATTTTCAAACTAAAACTTAATCTCAGTTTTTAATTCAATAATTAAAACTGAAATTATATTTAATTTTACAAAAATTAATTCAAAATTAATTTTTTAATAAATTTAATAATTAATAATTAATTAAATAATTTAATTAATTTAATATCAAATATTAAATTAATTTAACACTAATTTCACCATCATGAATTCCTATTCATGAATTTAATATATAAATCATATTTAAATATTAATTAATTTTCTAATTTTGTTTAATTCCAAAATTAAACGCGTGATTATATCACATATAATTACTAATTTCCTTAATTCTAATTCGAACGTTTCAAATTAACTTATCATGCTATTCTAAGGCTAATCCATTTGTGAGCTAGTAGGGGACCTCGTGGACCTACAGATCATGGGCTCCAACGATCCGAGATTAATTGACTAAACTCTTTACACCGAATTAACTCCCATTCGTTAACTATTGGGTCACTCCATTAAAGCCCAAAGTTGCACTCCCCTCACTGTAGATATATTATGTCCACTCGATATAAGCATGATTAGTAAGTTAACCCTTCACAGGTTTTTCGTAATAACGGCTAGAGTAAATGGCTGTTTTACCCTCGAGTTTACCTCTTGTTCCTTAAGTCCCACTAATCCTCTAATGAACAATTGGTTTGCGATCTGATCATCAAACCAAGTCCCTCTCAGGCCAATGAGAGGGTGGGGCCTCTTGCTCAAGACCTGTAGTCAACACTTAAAGGAACAACCTCTCTACTATCCCTAAAAGTGGGTAAGAGTGAATTTCATTTTGCACCCTATGTCCCCAACTATCTATCCGGTCTTACCCCTGAAATGGTAGGCTTATTGAGTCAACGTTGTTGAGTCACCTTCGTCTATGAAAATCTAAGGATAATCCTGAATAAACAGGAGTTCAGAGTTAGCTTAGGATTCAGGTTAAATTACTTAGGTCATCACTTTGAAATAGTCAGTCTTAAATAGTAAACAACGTGGTTCGATCTTGTGCAAACTCATTGCACAGGACGCCCACACTCCTCATGTCATTACATGTACGAATCAGGATCATTTCATCTGTAGCACTTCACAATTCTTTGTAACAACCACAAAGTGGACTGCATCCTATAGTGTTACCAGAATAAGGCACCCAATCTTATTCATATACTATAGATCATTTTGACTATTTACTCGAACCTGATCCACTTTTATGTCTCCACATAAAGTTCAAGTACTCATGTGATAGTCATGGATCTTTTAATTTTTTAGATTTATTTCTAAAATGAAATAAATAATTCATATATTCAATAACAACTTTATTGAATTTTCAAAATGTTTTATTGTTTACAAACCACAAGTTTTAGGACATAAAACACAACATTATGAAGATGCAATTAGATTGCATGATGCCTTGATATAAAATTTCAGCTTTGTGCTGAGATTAAGGGCATGCAAAAGGTGGTTCTGCTCAAAGCTTTGTTGAAAAAAAAAAATTCTTCAATATCTGTGAAAAACCAATCATTTTCTCCTAAAAAATTCCCTTGATTCAGCTTATTTTGAGTCCCACAACTCAATCTAAGGTTCTTAAAGGATAGTATGGAAGGCCTTGTGGTGGTTCACGACCAGAAGAGGAGAAGATTGCAGTTGATTTCATGGATTGAATAGAGTCTTAACATATATTGTTGAAACCCTCTTTTATTTTAAAGAACATGCTTAATTTGAAGCTAAAACTGATGAATTATAGTGCTTAATTATTTTGTTTTCTTCCGCTATATGCTCGTTGAAACTAACACGAGTCTATCACAATAGACTACTCAGATAAAGGGCTATGGACCATCAAGTCTATCGCAATAGACCACCTAGATAAAGGGCTATAGACCACTATAATGGTTTGAGTCCCATGCTTATTGAAAATTCTACAATTACTCTCCTTGTTAGGCCTTTAGTGAGAGGATCTACAAAATTCCTCTCAAACCTTGCAATGAAATAATCCTTCTTTCAGTAATTGTTTCATAGCTCCATGCCTAAGGCGTATATTCCTCTTATTGCCATCATACACACTATTCTTGACAATTCCTGTGGCATTGTGTGAATCATAGTGCAAAGAGACTGGTACTAATGTCCACCTACAATGGTACATCTCCCAATAGACTTTTAAGCCACTCATACTGATACCCCCCACAATGATGCATTTTCCAATAGACTTCTAAGCCCTTAACATTTTTTCTTGCTAATTCTAGGGCAATAAATTCAGATTCCATGGTGAATCTTGCTGTACAAGTCTGTTTTACAAATTTCCATGAAATAGCTCCTCTACCCAATAAGAACACATCCACTAGTAAAGCTTACTTCGTCATTCTAAGTTACCCAGTTTGCATACATTACCCTTCTAATATGGCAAAAATTATTAAAATGCAAACAATAATCCACTGTACCATTAAGATACTTTTATAAACGACGAAGAATGATTATGTGTATATCTACTCGATCTTCTCACAACATATGCAATAATAGCTCTATTATAATTCATAAAAAACATAACACTTCCTATAATCTTTGCATTTTCAGATTGAGAAACATTATCTCTTTTATTTTTCTTAAGGCTCATACTAGCATCATAAGGTGTTCTTACAGGAGCATCATCATGACTATCAAATCTCTTTAATAGTTTTCCAATGTAGTGTGATTGATCCAAATAAAATCCGTTCTCAATTTTTCTAAGCTTAACATCAAGTATTATGTCGGCTCTCCTTTATATAATTCATTTCAAAATGTGACAGGATAACAACTTGGTATTATTGGTTACATCTACGTTTGTCCAAAAATAAGCATATTATCAGCGTACAAACATCTAATCACACAATTAGCTCAAACAACTTTGAGTAAACACATGTATCAATGGATATTTACTAGTGTACCATTAAAGTTCTAATTACACAATTATTTGGAAGCTAGGTCACCATTGAGAAATGAATTTTTTACATCCATTTAATGTATTATACTAATGCTATTAAGGCTTTTTTTCCTTTAAGAAGTTTTACTAAATCGTTCAATTTTCAATTTCTCTTTCCATGATTCTAGATAGGCTCAATAAAACAAGGACTTTATACTTTCAATAAATTGAAATTATATAAAAATGTATCTATGAGCATCTTCTTATCTAACCAATGTGGGACTTGAAGGAACCATTGGAAGCTCTTGAGAGAAAACAGGACCCAAAAACCCAAAATTTACAAAATGTAAATTTTACAGAATAACATACAAAATGTTATGCATTTAATTGAAAAACACAACATGCTTGGTGAAATCGTAGAGAAGAAAAAAATGAGTTCAGAAACCTTTACCTTTGAAGACCAATCTTCAAATGAAAAACCCTCGAACCGAAAAGAACACCACTACGATGGAGACCTTTGTATTCTCTGGATGAAAATCCAGGAGGAGTGCGGGATATGACTATTTTGGAAGAAAGGGATTTTTAGAGAGTAGAGAGGAGGAGAAGTTAGGGAAGAAATCACAAAATCTTTCTTTGATTTCTCTGTTATCATTTATGTGAAAGCCATAATAGGAAGAAGAGGATGAACTGATTCAATCCCCTATTCCCATTAACATAGTAGAGAGAAAAAGAGGGAGTGCCTAAAAATATTTTTCAAAAATTAAAATTAATAAATCAAATTAATTTTAATAAAACTTTAATATATATTTATATGATAACTACTTTATCATATAATATATATTAAATTATATGNTCCCACTATCATGAGAGAAAAATTAAATAAATAAAATTAATTTTAATAAAACTTTAATATATATTTATATGATAACTACTTTATCATATAATATATATTAAACTATATATTATATCAATATAACATATAACCTATAGTTTAATATTGTATCTAATACAATATAACATATAGTTGAATTCTCTCAACAATGATATTTAATATAAATCTCATTTATAGTAAATTTAATTATATGAATTCAATTCACATAATTAATATTTGATTTATATTCAAATATTTAATTTCCTCTCAAATAAACTTTATATTATAGTGTATTAAATACGTTATATTAATTATATCATATATAATTAGATCAAATTAATTATATCACATACAATTAATTAATTAATTAATTCCCTCAATCAATTTGAACATTTCAAATTAATCCAAAAATTGATTCTTATTATTTCCCGTTGAGTTATAAAGGGGACCTCATGGACCTGTAGCTTGAATCTCTAATGGTATGTGAATAATTAATTAAACTCTTTTAATTAAAGTATTCACCATCCTTTAACTATTGGACTCTCCACTAAAGACTGACAATTATACTCTTCACACTACATATATATTTCTGTGTCCATTGGATATAACCAGTCAACAGTTTGATGAACCTTCACAAATTGCTTGTAAGTATAGTTAAGCCAAAATTACCGTTTTGCCCTTATAGTTACATCTAGCTTCTTAAGTACCATTGATCCCTCTAATGAACAATAAATCATAGTCTAACTATGACCAAACCCCTTTCGGGCCAGTAGAGGGTGTGGCGCCACATTGTTCAAGTCTCAAAGTCAGCCCTTAAGGGAGCAATTTATCTACTTTCCCTTACCTTGGGGAACGAGTGAATTTCATCTTGTGTAGCTGTGTTCCAACTCCTCAATTAGACGAATCCTAAAATGGTGGGCTTATTGAGTCGGCGATCTGGCCACTCTCACCTATATAAATCAAAGGACCGCCTTCATAGCAAGGAGTTCACAACTCACTCAGGATTCAGGTCATGTTACCTATGGTCATCTTGGTGAAATGTAAGTCTCTACTATGAACAACGTTATATAATAAGACTAGTCATTTCATGGTCTGGTCTTATACAAACTTCTTTATATAGAATATCCTCGCTCACATGTCTCCACATGAATGATCAGGATTAGATCATTTGTAGCATTTTACAAAAATTGGAACATTTATAAAGCGGGTCATACTCGTAGTGACAACAGGATTGTTGGGAATGTTCTAGAACTCACAGTTTGTGTTAAACATTCTATTTATCAATAATAATAACTTGTTGATTTTTCATCTTATTATGAAAATCTAATAAACATATCCTTGGCTATAGTCTGAATACTGTAACTTTATGTTGTGACATAAATAGGATTAAGTTGATAGTATATAGCCTAAATGGTCTAATAAGTATATGGATGAAATTGGGTATCTCATCCTAGTAACACTATTGGATGCGGCTTACTCTGTAGTTGTTACAAGAAGTTATAAAGTGCTACAAATGACGTGATCCACAAATCGTTCATATTAAGACATGTGAGTGGGGGCATCCTATGCAATGAGTTTGCATATAGACTGGACCACGAAAATAGCCAGTTTTCTTTTTAACGACCGTTTACTGTTAAAACTAACTATTTCATTTATCAAATAACCTAGGTTCACTCGATCCTAATCCTGAGTTAGCTATGAACTCCTGTTTGTTTGGGATTATCCTTTGATCTGCAAACAGTGAGAATAGTCCAACAGCACTGCTCAATAAACTTCCCATTTTGGGGATAAGACTGGATGAATAGCTGGGGACATAGCCTTGCAAGACGGAAGTCACTCCTACCCGGTTTAGGATTAGTAGATAGGTTATTCCCTTAAGTACTAATTCCAGGTCTTGAACAATCGAGGCTCCGCCTTCTCATGATAGAGAAAGGATTTGATTCATAGAGATTATGAATTAGAATTGTTCATTAGAGGGTCAGTAGAAACTTAAGGAACAAGATGTATTTATAGGGGTAAAACGGTAATTTTGACCTAGCTGTGATTACGAATAACCTGTGAATGATCGATTTACTGATTATGGTTATAAAGTGGACATAATATATCTATAATAAGGGGAGTTCAACTGTGGGCTATAGTGGAGGTCCCATTAGTTAACGAATGGGGGTTAGATTAGACTAATGAGTTTAGCCGATTAATCTCGAATCGTTGGAGCCCATGATCTGTAGGTTTGCGAGGTCCCCCTACTAGCTCATAAATAGTTAAGCTTTAGAGTAGCTTGAGAAATTAATTTGAAATGTTCAAATTAAACGGAATAGGAGAATATATATTTAAATATGATTTAAATATATGAAGATGATTATTGTGCAAAAATTAATTTAGTATTTGATATTAAATTAATTAATTAATATTTAAAATTAATTTATGAAATTAATTTTAGAAAATGATTTTTCAGTTATTGAAATCAAAATTGAATATTGAAATCAAGATTTTGGTTTTAAAAGAAAAATGGGAAAAATCGATTTGCATGCACCAAAATGGAAAAACTTGATTTTCCAATATCATCTTTTTCATGCTCACACAAAGTCCACTTCTTCTTCTTCATTAATATTCCAAGCATGAGCTGCAAGCCATGCATATCTCTTCTTTGCGTGTTCATCTGCAATAAATAAAGAAGATTGGAGTGAATTGAAGGCATGCATAACACAGAAATTTTGAGAGAAAATTTCAGTGAGAAGAAAAGGTTCTTCGAAGTGTGCTACTGTGAGCATTTCTCTGTTCTTCATCGTTTCAACTGTTCTTGAGTCCTACAACTCAGTTTAAAGCTCCAAGAAGATAGTGGGGAAGATCTTGAGGTGGTTCACGGTGATCTTTGGTGAAGACTGCTGCTGATTAATCAAGTTCTTGAAGAGTTCTATAAAGGTACGATCTAAAACCCTCTTATTTAGATGAGCATGCTTTAGTTTCTACCAAAATTAGTGAATGTGAATTCTTATGGATCCTTGATACTTCTGCTGCATGTTATCTTACTCTAACAATAAGATATCCAACCTTATCCATCTACTACAGATCATTTAGGTTATCACTTAAACATGATCCACTCGTATGTCTCTACATACATGTTTAAGCTACAAAATAACCTTGGATGTTAGTCTATTGGTTTATGAGTTTAATGCAACTAAATGTCAAATAAAACATCACATATTTTATTAGATAAATAAACTGTTTGTACAATATAATTACAAACTATAAGACCTTGCGAGATTCAAGGCATCAACCCCAACAGGACTTTGGTCGCATTTCCAACATTTCTCCCCTCAAACAAAGGACCAACCCCCTCCCTCAAGTAACTATTCATCAATTTAACTCTTATCTAGACAAACTCCTTTTCACCAGAGCATACCTCCTATCCAATAGAGTTTAATCATGGACCATAATATGACTACTTTTGATGCTGCACTACATTTTTCTTCGAACACCTGAGGATTTATATTAACGTGGCTAAGCTAGGAGGGAAACCTTATCTTGGTAATGCTATGGATGCGGCCCGCTTTGTAGAATAGTTACAAGTGTATGACTTGCTACAGATGGTCTGATCCTGATCATTCATGTGAAGACATGCGAGCGGGGGCGTCCTATACAAAGGAGTTTGTATAAGGCCGGACCACGAAGTTTTATAGTCTCATTATATAACGTCGTTCATGACAGAGACTTCACTTCACTAGGATGACCATAGGTAACATGACCTCAATCTTGAGTGAGTTGGGAACTCCTACCTTTGAAGGTGGTTTTTTGATTTGCATGGGTGCGAGTGGCCAGATCGCCGTCTCAAACCTACCACTTTAGGAATTCGCCTGATTTGGGAGCTGGGAACCCAACTACATAAGATGGAATTCACTCCTTCCCCAAAGCAGGGGTAAGTAGATAAATTGCTCCCTTAAGGACTAATTCTGGGGCTTGAACGATGTGGCACCACACACCTTCTCATGGCTCGATAGGTGTCCACACATAGTAGGACTATGTTGTATTGTTCATTAGAGGGATAAGTGGTACTTAAGGAGTTAGATGTAACTACAGGGCCAAAACGGTAAATTGGCCCAACTGTACTTACGAGCATCTATGATGAGTTATCTTACTGTTGTTTGGTTATATCCGATGGACACAAAAATATATCTATAGTGAGAAGAATGCAGCTATCAATCTTTAGTGAAACTTCTGGTAGTTAACGGATGGTGGATCTCGTGGCTAAAGAGTTTAGTCAGGTATTCACGTACCGTTGGAACTTTGATCCATAGGTCTATAAGGTCCCCTTGGTAGCTCAATGGATTCAAGTTGAGAATCAGTTTTTGGATCAGTTTAAAGTTTTCAAATTGACAAGAGGGAGTTTGATTATATATGACATGATTGAACTAGTTAATTATATATGATATGACTGACATTATGTATGAGATACATTATTTTAAGGAAAATGATATAAATATGATTTATATCTAGTGAAGGAGAAAAGACGATAGTTCATATGTTGCATTTGTTGTGATATTAAACCATAGATTAATGAATATAATATGATTATATTTATTATTTATTTTTGGACAATTATTGGATAATTGTGCTGCCATTTTCTCCGTAACCATGTGATAGTGGGAGGTTGCTTTTAGTTTTCGTAACTGAAGGATAAAATGAAAATCATTTTCATTTTGCAAAGAGATCAGACATTCACTCATATTTAGTGTATACTGTCTATCGCATAGTAAACCAAGAGCCTATACGATAGCTCAAAGTTTCTAAACGATTGTATACACGCACGCGTTCTACTAAACAATCGCATAGGATTTGCTAAATGATCGTCTAGCTCTTTCCTAAATGATCGCACGCCCGAGCGTTTACTAAACGATCACGACCTATTTACTAAATGATCGTATACCTCTTCCTAAAAAATCAAGCATCATCTATTCTCCCACTTGCTTGGTCGTGGTATACGATCTTCTCTTCCTCCTCCACTCTACCAAATCCAACAGAGCCCACACCTCCTGAATTCTCACATAAAAAATACCGAGGGTTCTAAGTGGTAGTGTTTGCCTTTTTGCTGTGTTTGTGAGAAGGTCGTTCATGGGTAGACGATTTGGTGGACGATTGCTTAGACATGCTTAGCGAGAGCGAGAGGAGCAATCCTTGGCGAGAATGAGTTTTAGGTGAAGAAAGGTTCTTCAATTGGTACGTATTTCGTTTTCTTTGTCATTTAAGTTTGAAAGCATGTCTGTAATTAGTTGTTAAATGCATATGTATTTTGTTTGATTGTGAATGCGGTAATTCTGTCACAATGAGTTTGGAACGATCTCCTTCCGTTCAGAGGTGCTCTTTCATAAGAGTTCATTTAGTAGTGTCACTCCATGATCTTTAGTCTCTTTTCAGCTATCGTTTATTGAATCTAATCCACTTGACAGCCTTTCTGTGAGAACTTACCGAGAATAAAAACTCTCACTTTAATACTAAATTTAGGAAAAAAATTTTCCTTTTATCTCACGGTTACCACGAAACTACTAATAACCTCCCACTCAATTGGTTATTAGAGAAAAAGATATAATTATCCAATAATTAATATTATTATAAATATATATGATAACCAACTTACCATAGTATATTTATAACCTACAGTTTTAATATTTCATCTCATGAAACATATAAACCATAATTCTTTTTCTATTTCATGGTACTTAATGTAAATCTCATTTACATTAATCCTCTACTTGATGTATCTCATACATCACATTGATCATATCATATATGATCGAATTTCCTCTTGTCAATTTAAAATTTTTAAATCAACACCAAGAACTGATTTTCAACTTGAATCCATTGAGCTACCAAGGGGACCTTATAGACCTGTAGCTCGAAGCTCCAACATAACGTGAATAACTGACTAAACTCTTTAGTCACGAGATCCACCATCTGTTAACTGCCAGACACTCTAAAGACCGACAACTGAACTCTCCTTACCACAGATATATTATGTGTCCATATCAACCAATCAACAGTATGATAACCCTTCACAGATCGTTCGTAAGTACAGTTGAGCCAATAATCGTTATGCCCATATAGTTACATTTAACTCCTTAAGTACCACTGATCCCTCTAATGAACATAAGTCATAGTCCTACTATGACTGAGTCCTCCCTTCCAAATAAAAGCTCTGGCCACTATGTTCAAGCCCCGGAATTAGCCCTTAAAGGAGCAATCTATCTACTAACCCGTGCTTCGAGAAAGCAGTGAATTCCATCTTGTGTAACTGAGTTCCCAGATCCCAAATCAGACAAGTCCCCAAAAAGGTAGGCATGTTGAGTTAGCAATCTTGCCACTCTCACCCATACTAATCAAAGGACCGCCCTCAAAGGCAGAAGTTCCCAAAACACTCAGGATTGAAGTCATGTCACCTATGGTCGTTTAGGTGAGATGTAAGTCTCCAGTATCAACGGCATTATATATAGAGACAAATTATCTCGTGGTTCGGTCTTAACAAACTCTTTGTATAGGACACCCCCGCTTGCATGTCTCCACATGAATGGTCAGGATCTACCATCTTTAGTAGTTCATAACACTTGTAAACCTCTACAAAGCGGGTCGTATCCGTAGTGTCACTAGGATCAGGTATCATTCCTTAATCCTTATACTACAGACCTATTTAGGTTATCACTTAAGGCCTTATCCACTTGTATATCTCATATACATGCTTAAGTTTACATAAAATAACCTGGAGCTTTGTTTATTAGATATGAGTAAATGCCAAATAAAAATAACTTTTATTTTATTCATAACAATGTATATCGATTACAAACTACGAGACTCCGGGAGAATTAGGACACCAATCCCAACAATCTCCCACTTGTTCTAATACCTTAGGAGACTAATGTACAATATACAATAAACTAGGGCATACCCCAGCATCAAAGTTAAAATCTGCTATTCTTCTCGTTATCCCTTTAAATAACCTATATATACATATATACATACATACATACATACATACATACATACATACATACATACATACATACATATATACATACATACATACATATATATATATATATAGAGAGAGAGAGAGAGTGCAGTTCAGTTTGGTTTATCTTGATTTTTTAAATTCTTGAACCGTTAACTGAACTGAACCAAATGGTTTTCTAAATTATTGAATCGTAGAACCAATTTTTTTATTAAAAAATAAAACCAAACCATGTCTCGGTTCGGTTCAATGGTTTGGATGGGTTTTTGCAAGTCATGAGGGTTTACCAAAATGGACAAAATCATACTATTGTAGAGGTTTGTTGTCTTTATAAATTCAAACACAAATAAATGTGAATTGTAGAAAATAAGACTTAGGAATGTTAAACTTAATTGCATACTAATTAATAAATCAAAATGCAAAGCTAAAAACGTATAAATGATCTAAATTGTCTTAAATAACTGCTTTAGAAGGTAGAAAGTTTAATGTGCCGTTTCACTAGGTTTGACATCATGAATTCAAATGTAGTGCATACTTGACAAAATTTTCTTCACAAACTGCACAGTTCTTTTGTCTTCCCTGCCATCTTCCTATAAGGACTTTTCCCATGTCATCTTCATTTCGTTCCCTTCTTGACTCATTAAACTAATACATAAATTTGGGTTTGAAAATCTCTTTTCTTAGGAATTAGCTAGCTTTTGAAGATGTAGTGTGAAAGCTTCTTGAATCTTCTTTCTCTTGCTTCTTGTAATAGTTCCTACGAGTGCATGTAATTGTTCAATGGTTGAATTCATATCATCTCCCTTTCTTTAAGAGGTTTTGTTCTCAAATCAAGGTCTTCATTCCCTACAACAAAAGGAGTCAAATCAGTCACATTAAAAGTAGAACTTACATCGTACTCACCTCGAAGATCAAGTTTATAGGCATTGTTATCGATGCACTCTATAACTTGAAATGGACCATCTTTGCTTGGTTGAAGTTTAGACTTCCTCAAATTTGAAAACCTTTCCTTTCGTTGATGAACCCCAAATCCAATCACTCGGTTCAAAAAATAGTTTCTTTCTGCCTTGGTTCTTGGTATTGACTAGCTTTTGATTCTTCTTTTCAATTCTTTGTTTGATTTCTTTATGCAAACTTTTAATGTATTATGCCTTTGAAGTAGTTGCATCCCTAGTAAATATACTAGATGGAAAATGGTGATAAATCTAAAGAAGTTAATAGATTAAAGTCATACACAACCTCAAAGGTGAACAGTGAGTGGTGTTATATATTGCTCTATTTTAAGAAAACTCTACAAAAGGTTGAGTATCCTCCCAAGACTTGAGATTTTCAAAAAGTAGTGACCGAAGTAACCCCCAATGTTTGACTAACCACCTTAGTTTGTCCATTAGTTTGTCAGTGACAAGTTATTGAATACAAAAGCGTTGTTCTTAATTTTTCCTATAAAAATTTTTGTCACCCTACCTCGTGGTATAAGGAATAGGAGAACTATGCAGGCTATGCTCGATTTAGAAACATCCATAAATGTCATGTTACACTTAGTATATCAAAAATTAAGTGAAAGAATTGAATTCCGACGGAAGCGTGTGATCATGTTCTTTGATTTCTTGAAAGAATTAAAAATACAAAAACTAGAAGAAGGTTAAGCACCATATTTTTGTCGATCCACAAATGCAACAAAATCTTATCCTAGAATCGATAATCTTTTTCTCATAATCTTTCTTTTCTATGAGATCTTCCTTGTTATGACTTTGGTAAGGATCCGGCTTGTGGAAACCGCTCTTAAAAGATGAGAGGAAACGGGGAAGAATATTTTTTAGAGAAATTTTCTCTAAAAATTGGGAGAATTTTCTTTGGGAGAGAAATCACTACAAAATGACGGTAGAGAGGAGTTATATTCAAATTTCTTAATTTTGAAAATGACTCCTAAGGGGAGTTAATTTCAATTATGGGAGGGACTTATTTTGATAATTCCATTAACTCCCTCTCATATATGTGAAACACACAAAAAAGGAAGGTGTGGAACATGAAATCATTTTTTTAAAGAGCTCTCCCTCTCTCAGAGATCTTCTGCTTCCTCTACATTTTTCTCTCAAAGAAAAACTCTCCCTTCCTAACACCAAAATTAATCCATAGAAGCCCACAATTCTGTGATTCTCACCTAGAGAATAACGAAGAAGTTATTGTGGTTTTATTCGAGAACCGGTGTTCATTGAGCTGCTATGTTCGTGGTGTTTGAGATGAAGAAAGGAGGAGTGCAGTTCATGATTTCTTGTTGTGGAAAGAAAACATGAAAAAAGTGTTTCTTCAAAGGTTAGTTTCATTTTCCCTTTCTCTTCTCTAATTTTGTATTAGTAGCATGCTTAGGTTTATTTTTATTTATCCTTTTTCTATTGCCTCTGTAATTTCAAGTCATCTAAAACAAAATCAAGACATAAGACATTCCTTTGTTTCCATTGTAGGAATTTATATCCCTTCAATTGGTATCAGAGTCAAGTTGTGTCTCTAATTTTTATTTTCCAACTTAAAATCAAAGTTTTGGTGGGTGTTCATTACGCATTGTGAATGTATGATAGTTTGCACATGGATTTGTCAAAATTTGGCATAGATTTACTCCTTTAAAAGAGTTTAAAGTTGCAAGGGCCCGGTGTTTTGGGTATTTAATTTTCACTATTGAGTCTGTAAGTTCGTGTTTATGCATTTGCTTGGGTTCCTGAAGAGTTTGGTGGCCATTGGAACAAGAACGGACTGGAGAACGAGGCAGAGGAAGGCAATCTACCTTGAAACTTAAGACGCAACGTAATTACATTGCGCATTACGCTCTAAGGACGGTTAGCGTGTGCGTCAAGCAGTTCAAGATCGTGCATTCGAGTGGCAGTTGAAGCAATTTTTGCTTTTTTTTTGAATTAATTGTTAATATTAATTAATTTTATTATTTTTTAAATAATGAAATTATTATAAAAGGTATAATAATTTAATTAATTGTTTAGTATGCCAATATTTTGTCAAATGTTGTTGTTTATTATTCTATACATGTGATTTATGATTTAATTTATTATATTGCATAATGTACGCCATATAGTATAAAAATCTCACCACAGAATAAACATAAATTCATGCATCATTTTTAATATAAGTGTGATGTTATATAGTCGCATGATTTAATTAAGCATGCTCATGCATCATATTTAATATAATTGTTACATTATATGATTGCATGCATATATAACATGTCCATGCATCATTTTATATTATAATTGTTATAATATATAGTTTGGATGTTGGATGTAATTCATTTCATTACTTTATAATATAATTGTTATATATATTTTTAAGTATGTCATTAGATGCATGTATAGGTTTTAATTGTTTCATTATTCTTATTAAGTGTTATAAGTTAATGAAATTAGAATTAAAATCTAAATCAAAAGTTGCATGCAAACATATGTTAAATTAGTTTTAAATGATTTAAAATTAATTTCACCTAGACCTATGTTAATAATATTTCTAATATGATTAGAAATATGTTTAATCTTTTAATTTTCTTTTAATAGGATTAAATTGGATTAAATAAAAGATTAAATTTAAAACATAATTGTCTATATGGTACCTTTCTTAAGGAGGGTTCTATCTAGGCTGGGGTATTTAAGCTGACGGAAACGAAATACCCTTATCTGGAAACTGACATAGAAGGTGAATTAGATAAATATGTTATAAGCATGCAATAAATGAATAGATTTATTAAAGTGTTTAATAAACAAGAATCAATATTGTTAAACTATCCAATATAGGAATTATATTGAGAAAATTTAACAATCATTTAGTTAAATTATTAGTCGGATTTTTTTAAATTAATAATCTTTAGGTTTAAAAACTCACTGGGAGAAAAATGATGTATATGATATGTCAATTTCCTTTCACGTTTCTCCTTAAAAGGTTCATACTGTGAGATATATGCTCGGCCTTGAGACACCTTTGCTTGTGTTCTCTTTGAAGGAAATCTTATCAAAGAGAACCTATGAATGGAAGCAAGATTGTTCCAAATTCATTGTAACAGAAATACAAGCATTCACAAACAAACAAACAAGTTGTGCATTTACTAATAAATTATGGCATGCTTTCAATAAAACAAATACAAAGGAACGAGAGACATACCTTTGAAGAACTCTTCTTCTGTCTTTCTCTCGCTCTCGTTTGGAATAGAACCTCTCGCTGTCGTTATGATCATCTACCCAAATCTCTCGCTGTCTCTTCGCACACGAACAAACTTCTCCACGAACAAGCAACAACTTAGACACCCTCACTCAGTGACCTTGGTATTCTCGGAGTGAGAATCCAAGATGTGTGGGCTTTGTTGGATTTGGTAGAGGAAATGAGGAAAGAATGATCGCACTAAATGACCAAGCAAGTGGAAGAAGTTTATGTCTATCGTTGTGCTTGATCGTTTAGTAAAAGGTATACAATTGTTTAGTAAATCAGGTCTAATCGTTTAATGAATCTCGCTCTCGCGCGCGATCGCTTAGTAATAGATACACGATCGTTTAGGACGCATGTACACGATCGTTTAGGAAACACTTTGAGGCTGTTGTGTAGGCTCTCGTTAGCTAAACGATAGGTAGTGTACTCTTGTGAAGTGATTATCCGATACCCATTCAATTGAAAACATTTTTCATTTCATCCTTCAGTTATGAAAATTGAATACAACCTCCCACTTTCACGCGTGGTTATGGAAAAAACCACCAACAATTATCTCATAATTGTTTTACTTATAAATCAATATAATAACTAACTTATCATATTATATTTACAACCTATAATTTTAATAACACATCATATGCAACATTTAAACCATAGTCCTTTTCTTCTTTATTTGATTTAAATCATATTTATATCATTTTCCTCCAATTAATGTATCTCATACATCATGTCAACTATATCATATATAATTGAACCAATTTAATCATATCATATATAATCAAACTCCCTCTTGTCAATTTGAACATTTTAAATTGACCCAAAAACTGATTCGCAACTTGAATCCATTGAGCTACCAAGGGGACCTTATGAACCTGTAGCTTGAAGCTCCAACGGTATGTGAATAGTTGACTAAACTCTTTAGTCACAAAATCCACCATCCATTAACTGTCGGGCACTCCACTAAAGACTGACAACTGCACTCTTCTCGCCACAGATATATTTCTATGTCCACCAAACATAACCAGTCAACAGTATGTTAACCCTTCACAGATTCTCGTAAGTACAACTGGGTCAATTTACCGTTTTTCCCTTATAGTTACATCTAACTCCTTAAGTACCATTGATCCCTCTAATGAACAATATCTTATAGTCCTATTATGAGTGGACACCTCTCGGGGCATGAGAAGGTGTGTGGTACCACATCGTTCAAGCCCTGAAATTAGCCCTTAAGGGAGCAATTTATCTACTTACCACTGCTTCAGGGAAGGAGTGAATTCCATCTTGTGTAGCTGAGTTCCCAGCTTCCCAATTAGACGAATCCTCAAAGTGGTAGGTTTGAGTTGGCAATTTGGCCACTCACACCCATGCAAGTTTTTTTCATGAACGACATTATATAACAAGACTAAACCCTTCGTTGTCTGTTCTTATACAAACTCCTTTGTATAGGATGCCCCCGCTCGCATGTCTCCACATGAATGATCAAGATCAGACCATCTGTAGCACGTTTTAACACTTGTAACAATCTACAAAGCAAATCGCTGATAACGGGCAGAAATGCACATTATCATAGTGCTATGTTCTTAAACAATGTTAGATTGCGTTGATGAAATATGTTAATTTGCGTCCATTAAGCATCAATTTCATAATATTGCGGTCGTATGCGTTCATTGCATTAGAACAATAGAGTTTTGTATTTTTGTGCAGAATATGTGTTGACGCAATGCAAGAATTGCGATCATAGGAATTCATCGGTCGAGTGCTACTTCACCACAAGGCTTTGCGATGATTGTGCTCGTAAACATTTGCTCGAGAAGGATTGCCGCAACCTGGTCAGCGCATCTTGGTAAAAGGCTAATTAATCGCGATGGGACAAAAAGCTGATGATAGTCGAATCCAAATTAAGATGACAGCCGATAATGATCACAAAGTACATTCAGCTTTTTGATGCTAAGTCGTCCCATCTGTACAATCAAGAGAGAGAAGTCGTTGTTCACCTTGGATGTCTATAAATACCAGAAGCAGCCTTCAGAGAAGGGGTTCACGAATTCACTATTCTTTGTTCTACAAGTTTGCATGCCCTTGTTCATAGTTTTCTTTTGTTTTAAGGCAGATGTGAGAGAGAAGATTGTGCCGATAGATCGTTTTGTAAGCTTGGGAGAGCGCCGAAAGTTTCAAGGACAAAGAGAGGGTCGATACCTGTAGAAGCGGGAACATCTTTAGAATTGAATAGAGATTACAGTGTAAAAGCCTCGGTCAGCAAGGAATTGCTACCAGGCTCTCAACCTTTAACTTCCATTGTCATTTTGTACTCCACTCATTTATTGAAATGGAATCTATTTCTCTATATCTGTTCACTCTCTGTTATTCATGCATGAGTAGCTAAATTAGTTGAATGTGTTGAGAAACATTTAGCTAGCACAACTAGGGAATCTTCATGCTATGGGATTATCTTGTATTACGTATGCTTCATTCATCCATTAGAGATACTTGGGAGGGTAGTCTAAGGACAGGATCTAGATTTGGGAAGGTCAGGCTAGAATCTAGGCTTGGGAGAGTTAGATAAGAACACATAATCAAGAGATAGGAGCTTAGGAATGAGCATTACTTGTTATCAATGCATCGCATGCATCCTAGAGATAGGATACGATTGTAAGCAGTCACCTTGCTTTTATGCATTTTGCATCGTCGCATAGGACAAGAGTAGAGACTTAAAGATAAGCTCTATGAACACTTTTGCATTCAACACATGCATCCTAGACTTAGGAGCATTGCATTTGCATTGGAAAATGACTTGCTGTGCATGGTGGTAGCATGATTGCATAGTCTGATGCATTCCCAAGTAACGCTTGCTAAAGATCTTCTCAACCCATTCATCGTATACTCAGTGCATCTATCACACAACTTACTTTTCTCAAATCTATCGCATTTTATTTCTTTTCTTCATTAACGCAATCAACAACAAACCAACAAATTATTTATTTTGCCACCGCAAGGTTTTCCTAAAAATTACCAACACAATCTATTTTCACAAGTCCCTGTGATCGATCCTGGACTTACCAAGAAACTCAGAGAAATTTACACTTGGGTTCCACAGAGGAAACTTGAGTGCACAACGCAAATTCATCAATGCATATCATCCGCATTTCCACTTCATAAAAATAAGCATCAAGTTTTTGGCGCCGTTGCCGGGGACTTCGGCAAAATTGAGTGCTAACGATAATTTTTCCGATTTCTTTGCAGACTCTCAATCTTTGACGAATTATGACCCGGAGATTGAGAGGACATTTAGAAGGAGACTGAGAGACCATCAACAACAACCACAATTAGATAAAAAAGAGATGGCGGAGCAGTTTGAAAATGGAGCACCAAATGATAACAATGTCATGGCGAATCCAATCCTGTTGGCAAACGATCGCAATAGACCCATTAGGGACTATGAATTGCCAAACCTCTACGATTTCTCTCTGAGAATCATGAGGCCTGCCCTCGACGGAAGCCGATTTGAAATGAAGCCGATGATGCTGCAGATGATCAAGACTGCAGGACAATTCGGAGGAAGACGTGGCGAAGACCCGCATGCCTACCTCCGAAGCTTTATTGAAATCTGCAATACTTTTGTGTTCCTGAACATCTCTGCCGAAGAAGTTCGACTAACTTTGTTCCCATTTTCTCTCTGTGATCAGGCTAGGAAATGGGCGTATTCTTTCGAACCAGGAGAGATCACTTCTTGGGAACAGGTCATGGAGAAGTTTATGAAGAAATACTTTCCACCTACTGAGAACGCTAGACGAAGGAAACTGATTACAAATTTTGAACAAGACATGGACGAATCGCTCAGCGATGCCTGGGCGAGGTTTAAGAGGTTGGTCAGGTATTGTCCACACAACAGTTTGCTAGACTACCTTCAAATGGAAATTTTCTATCATGGTTTGAATCCCGCTTCGCAAAGCGCTGCCAATGTGGCAGCCGCTGGTGGTCTGCTTGATAAAATGTATGACGAGGTGAAGAACATCTTGGATCGCATCTCGAAGAACCATGAGGATTGGAGAGAGAGTGACCAGATATTGAGACTCAAAGACAATGATGCAAATAATGGTGCTATTGCTTCATTACAAAACCAAATGACCACATTGATGAACTTAATACAAGGAATTGCGATCAGCAGCACAACACCGCAAAATGGGCAAATCAACGCAATCAGTCAAAACACCGCAAGGTGTACGACTTGCGGTGATGGGCATGCGATGGAAGATTGCCCACAAATCCACAATTTTTTTACTTTGTAAAGAATAACCCCTTTTCGAATACCTACAACCCCGGGTGGAGAAACCACCCCAATTTTGCTTGGAAGACTCAACAACAGAATTTTCAACTTGTGGCATAGAAAGAAGAGCCATTAGGATTCTTCACACGCAACAATGGTCAAACGAGCAATCAAGCAAGTAACTCACAACCACCGCAATCCTCTTCCTTGGAAAGCCTATTGAAGCAATACATAGAGAAAAACGAAACGGTGCTTCAAAGTTAGGCTACATCCATCCGCAATTTAGAATTACAGATGGATCAGATTGTGAGTGAACTAAAGAGTAGACCGCAAGGAACTCTACCAAGTTCAACTAAACTTCCATGCAACCCGGGGGGATCAGATAAAGAGTAATGTGAGGTTGTGACATTTCGAAGTGGGAAGACTGTGGAGGGAGAAAAGAAGGAGCTTAGTCGAACAACTTCCATTGCAGCTGAACCTGAGATTATGGTGATGCAAGAAGAAGAAAGAGAAAAAGAAGCAGTAGAACCAGAGGTTGTGTCGACCTCAAAGCCAACTGAGATAGGAACTGTGAAAGTGCAGTTACCCCCTTTCCCACAGAGACTAAGGAAGAAAAAGAACGAAGAGGTACAGTACCAACGCTTCTTCTCTATGTTAAAGCAATTACATGTTAATACTCATTTCAGTGAAGCGATTGAGGAAATGCCTGCCTACACCAAGTTTCTGAAGGATATGGTAACTAAGAAGAGGGGAGCTAGAAAGTTTGCCAAGGTGGCATTGACACAAAGTTCCAAATCAATAATTCCACCAAAGATGAGCGATCTTGGGAGCTTTACCATTCTTTGCTCCATAGGAGGACTGTACATCGGGCAAGCCTTGTGTGACCTGGGAGCCAGCATAAATTTGATTCCTCTGTCAATCTTTAGACAGCAGAACATGGGGCAACTTGTGCCCACAACAGTGATTCTCTAACTAACCGATAGATCTATAGTGCATCCAGAGGAAAAGGTGAAGGATGTGCTGATAACCATTGATAAGTTTATCCTACCAGCTGACTTCATCATATTGGACTATGAGGCCGACAAAGATGTGTCCATCATTCTGGGGCGACCTTTTCTATCAACGAGTCATGCTCAAATTGATGTGCATAAAGGGGAAATCACTTTAAGCATCAACGGACAGAAGCTCAAGTTTAGCATAATTCGTGCCATGAAGTTTCCGGATGAAGAAGACCCGCATGACTCAGATGATGACCAGAGTGTGATTGAAGAAGAAAAGTTTGATAAAGAAAATGAAGAAGAGGATGTCAGCGCATCTATTGCTGCTTGTAATGCGATCACAACAAAAACAAGCAAGGAAGAAGAAATGATCGCAAAGCAAGAAGAAGAGCCAACAGAAAAAGAAGAAAGAAAAACAACGCAACCTTCCCTAGTGGAGCCACCAACACTTGAATTGAAGACCCTACCAACCCATTTGAAGTATGCATTTTTGGGGTAGAATGAGAAGTTGCCAGTTATCATTTCCTCTGCACTCAACGAAGACCAGGAGAATGCGTTGATGAGTATTCTTAGGAAACATGTGTGAGAAATTGGTTGGACGCTCGCTAACATAAGAGGAATTAGCCCTGCGTACTGCATGCACAACATTCGTCTTGAAGATGACCACAAAGCAACAATTGAACATCAACGCAGACTCAACCCTACGATGAAAGAGGTCAAAGAAGGAGATCATTAAATGGCTAGATGCGAGCATTATCTATCCTATAGTGGATAGAACATGGGACAGTCCTTTGCAGTGTGTGCCGAAGAAGGGCGGCATGACGGTAGTCCCGAATGAAAACAACGAATTAATACCGCAAAAAACCATCACTGGATGGTACATTTACATGGATTACCGCAAGCTGAATACAGCCACAAAGAAAGATCATTTCCCTCTGCTATTCATCGATCAAATGCTAGATCGTCTAGCTGGAAATGATTTTTACTGCTTTTTGGATGGTTATGCCGGGTACAACCAAATTATGATAGCTCTAGAAGATCAAGACAAGACCACATTCACCTGCTCATATGGGACCTTCGCTTTTCGCCGCATGCCGTTTGGCCTCTGCAATGCGCCAAACACGTTCCAAAGGTGCATGATGGCCATCTTTTCAGATTATATTGAGGACTCTGTTGAAATCTTTATGGACGACTTCTCTGTTTATGGGAACAATTATGAAGTCTGTCTAGCCAACTTGGAGAAGATACTGAAGAGATGCGAAGAGACGAATTTGGTGCTCAACTGGGAAAAATGTCATTTCATGGTGAAGGAGGGCATAGTGTTGGGACACAAGGTTTCTCGGGATGGGTTGGAGGTAGACAAAGCAAAAATCGAAGCAATTGAAAAAATTCCACCTCCAACAAGCGTGAAGGCTGTACGAAGCTTCTTGGGGCACGCTGGATTCTATAGACGATTTGTCAAAGACTTTTCTAAAATAGCACGACCACTGAGTGCGTTATTAGAGGCTGATAGAAAATTTGAGTTTGACAACAACTACGTCAACGCATTCAGAGTTTTGAAAGATGCGCTGATTATTGCACTCGTATTGATTGTGTCAGATTGAACACTTCCTTTTGAAATCATGTGTGACGCAAGCGGGTATGCGATGGAAGCAACCCTGACACAAAAGAGAAAAACAATTTTGCATCCCATCGCATACGTGAGTAAAACATTAAATCCTGCTCAAACAAATTATACCACCATAGAGAAAGAGCTCCTGGCAGTAATTTTTGCGTCGGAGAAATTTCGGACATATCTGTTGGGAACAAAGGTACTCATCCATACTGATCATTCGACAATATAGTACTTAATGACAAAGAAGGACACAAAGCCAAGGCTGATTAGGTGGGTTCTCCTCCTTCAAGAATTTAATATAGAAATAATTAACCGGAAAGGGACAGAGAATCAGGTTGCGGATCACTTGTCCAGACTGGAAAATCCTAAGGTTGACCGCAACAAGTCTGATGTGAGTACTGTATTCCCAGATGAGCAACTGTTCCATATAGAAGAATTGCCCTGGTATGCGGACATAGTCAATTATTTGGTTTGCGAGCAATTTCCTGAAGATTACACCTACCACCAACAGAAGAAGTTCAAACATGAATGCAGACATTATTATTGGGATGAGCCAATCTGTATAAAAGAGGGGCATACCAGATTTTTCGATTATGCGTACCAAATAATGCTCAACAACGCATATTATAGCAATGCCACGACTTATCTTATGGTCGGCACTTTGGAGGGCAGTGCACCGCAGCCAAAATTTTGCAGAGTAGATTCTTTTGGCCCACATTATTCAAGGATGCGGCTGACTACGTAATGAAATGTGATCGGTGCTAATGCACAAGTAACATTTCATGGAAACATGCAATGCCTATGAACACTATCTTGGAGCTTGAATTATTCGACGTATGGGGAATTGATTTCATGGGACCATTCCTTCCTTTGAATGGTAAACATTACATTTTATTATTCATCGATTATGTCTCCAAGTGGGTAGAGGCAATAGCATGTGCTGCAAGTGATGTGGCGGTAGTCTCCCAGTTCCTGAAGAAACAAATTTTCACTTGTTTTGGCACTCCTCGTGCCATCATAAGTGATGAAGGGTCCCACTTTGTCAATCGTAATATCAAGAAACTGCTACGTAAATATAACATTCTCCACAAAGTGGCCACCGCATACCATCCGCAGATGAATGGTCAGGCAAAAGTGTCCAATCAAGAAATTAAGTTGATACTTGAGAAGGTAGTAAAGCCTTCACGAATAGATTGGGCAACAAAGGTTGACGATGCATTATGGGCATATCAGACTGCATTTAAAACACCCATAGGTATGTCCCCATATGCGTTGATATTTGGTAAAGCGTGTCATTTGCCTTTGGAGTTGGAATATAAGGCACTGTGGGCGGTAAAAAAGCTGAACTTTGATTTGAAGAAAGCAGAAGAAGCGCGAAAAATACAGCTAGTCGAGCTAGAAAATGGAGGATCAATGCATATGAAAATGTGAAGATGTATAAAGAGAGCACTAAGCATTGGCATGACAAACACATATGCGGTAAAAACCTTCAAGTCGGGCAAAAGGTCTTACTCTTCAACTCACGTCTGCGACTCTTCCTGGGAAAACTAAAATCACGCTGGTCCGGACCCTTCATCATTAAAGAAATATTTCCACATGGTGTAGTGGAGTGAGCATTGAGGATGGAAGCCGGATATTTAAGGTTAATGGACAGCGAGTTAAGACATATTGTGGAGGTGATTTCCAGCCAAAAAAGGCCTCCGTAAAGCTGAGAAACCCGGAATACCTTTTGTTTGATTCTTGAACTCTCATTCCTTCGTCACTTTTATCATCAATCTATCTGCATATTACTTATTATTATTCTCTAAAAAAAATATTTTGTTTAAATTCATTTGACCCTATCTTTGTTTCTTTACAACAATTAAGGCATAGGATTGTAGAGATGTTACTTGAAGCAGCAAATTATCTCATTTTATCACTGCAATCCAAAGAAGAGAGATTGCCGCAAAGATGAATGCATCAATACACAATGTGGGCGACAATGCAAATTTGGGGGTGTATTCTTCCTTATCTTTTTTTTTTTTTCAAATTTTGCGCTATCGCATCGCATTTTAGTTTTAAAAAGTCTTATCTCCGCATCCTCTTTGATTACCGCAATCATTTGACATAGATAAAGTTAATAGGTCACCACATACTGTTTCTTTGCCAAGTATGATTTCAATGATGAAAAATTTGCTTCTATTTCTTTCGTATACACTAGAGTCAACTTAGTCTTAAGATAGTCACCTCATAAAATATTTCTAGAAGTTAGGGGTTTGCTATTCAAACTCCCTTTATAACACATTCTAAGAACATCGCATGACTCATTTCAATCTTTTGGAATGAGGACATTGCCACATTTTAAATTTGGGGGTGAGGTATTAATTTTCGACCTTGCTATTTTCTATAAAAAAAAAAAAAAAAAATTAACAACTCCACTTTGAAACGCAATGGGAAAACCTCATGTTTGATAAGTTAAGTTGTGAAAGGCACTTACCCGTAGTTGGATGTTCGCATGACACACGTGGAGGCAAGCCAAAACGAAAGTAAGTCACCAGGATCAATGCATAAATAAATGACCGAAACTCTACTGCCAAATAGGTATGAGTTTAGTCAAAGAAAGAGTGCATTGCTCGTACTTGGATGTCTGCATGACACCTGTGTGGGCAAGCCAAAACGAAGGCAAGACACTTGGATTAGTGCAAGGTCAGAAAAAAATAATAATGTCATGAAATATGCAAGGATAAAATCATTTGACACCCCGGTGGAAAATTTTTCTTTTTGAAATAAATCATGCGATGTTCTGGAAATTAGTAAAGTCCTTTTGAAGGTTAAGCTTGCAGTCCCTAGGTCTTAGAAATATTTTAAGAAGAAACTTGAATAAGACTTAAGGAAATTTTGGTATATAGGATTTAAATGAAGTATCCTTGAGAAATCTAGGAAAAGAACATTGCGGTTGATTTGCTAAAAGAATCCTTAGCTTATGCTTGAGGACAAGTATTGTTTAAATTTGGGGGTGTGATAATGGGCAGAAATGAACGTTATCATAGTGCTAAGTTCTTTGGATTGCATTGATGAAATATGTTGATTTGTGTCCATTAAGCACCAATTTCATAATATTGCGGTTGCATGCATTCATCGCATTATAACAGTTGAATTTTGTATTTTTGTGTAGAATATGCATTGATGCAATGCAAGAATTGCGATCATAAGAAATCATCGGTCGAAAGCAACTTCACTGCAAGGCTTTGTGATGATTGTGCTCGTAAACATTCGCCAAGAAAGATCGCTGCAACCTGGTCAGCGCAACTTGGTGGGCGCATCTGGGTAAAAGGCTAATTAATCGCGATGGGACAAAAAGCTGATGACAGTCGAATCCGAATTAAGTTGACAGCTGATAACAATCACAAAGTACATTCAGCTTTTCGGTGACAAATATTCAGCACATCAGTCAGGAATTAAAGTCATCCCATCTGTACAATCAAGAGAGAAGCTGTCGTTCACCTTGGATGTCTATAAATACTAGAAGCAGCCTTCAGAGAAGGGGTTCACAAATTCACTATTCTTTGTTCTACAAGTTCGCACGCCCTTGTTCATAGTTTTCTTTCATTTTAAGGCAGACGCGAGAGAGACGGTTATGTCGATAGATTGTTCCGATAAGCTTGGGAGAGCGCCGGAAGTTTCAAGGACAGAGAGAGGGTCGATGCCTGCGGAAGCGGGAACATCTTTAGAACTGAATAGAGATTACAGTGTAAAAGCCTCGGTCAACAAGGAATTACTACTAGGCTCTCTACCTTTAACTTCCATTGTCATTTTGTACTCCACTCATTTATCGAAATGACATCTATTTCTCTATATCTGTTCACTCTTTGTTATTCACGCATGAATAGCTAAATTAGTTGAATGGGTTGAGAAGCATTTAGCTATCACAACTAGGGAATCTTCATGCTATGCGATTATCTTATATTATGTATGCTTCATTCTTCCATTAGAGATACTCAGGAGGGTAGTATAAGGTAGGATCTAGACTTGGGAAGGTCAGGTTAGAATCTAGGCTCGGGAGAGTTAGATTAGAACACATAATCAAGAGATAGGAGTTAGGAATGAACACTATTTGTTATCAATGCATTGCATGCATCCTAGAGATAGGATAAGATTGTATGTGGTCACCTTGCTTTTATGCATTTTGCATCATCGCATAGGACAAGAGTAGAGACTTAGGGATAAACTCTATGGACACTTTTGCATTCAACACATGCGTCCTAGACTTAGGAGCATTGCATTTCCATTGGAAAATGACTTACTGTGCATGGTGGTAGCATGATCACATAGTCTGACGCATTCCCAAGTAACGCTAGCTAAAGATCTTCTCAACCCGTTCATTGCATACTCAGTGCATCTATCACACAACTGACTTTTCTCAAATCCGTAGTATTTTGTTTATTTTCTTCATTAACTCAATCAACAATAAACCAAAAAATTATTTATTTTGCCATCGCAAGGTTTTCCTAAAAATTACCAATGCAATCTGTTTTCACAAGTCCCTGTGATCGACCCTAAACTTACCAGGAAACTCAGAGGAATTTACACTTGGATTCCGCTGAGGAAACTTGAGTGCACAATGCAAATTCATCAATGCATATCATCTGCATTTCCACTTCATAAAAATAAGCATCAGTCGCATTCGTAGTATCACCAAGATAAGGTATCTCTCCTAGATCTATATACTACAGACCATTTTGGTTATCACTTAAGGCATGATCCACTTATATGTCTCCACATACATGCTTAAGTTACAACGACAACCAGGGATCTTAGTTTATTGATTTGTGGTAAAGCAAATAAAACATCTCATATTTTATAGACAACAGTGAAGAAAATATCTCATATTATTACATCACAAGCGTTTGTTCAATATAGGTATTTACAAACTACATGACCCAATGAGAGTTTAGGGCATCATCCCTATCACTCTTATGGATGGTGTTTGCATAGGTCTACATACCAAGATAAATAGAGAGAGTGTTTATAGTAAGTGGGAGAGGGACATGTGTTATCACATCCCACAGTCTTCTTCATGATTTTGTAGCAAAATTTCATGTTCGACCTCGAGGCACCTTTGTTTGTGTTCCCTTATAGATGACATTTGCTTGAATTCTTACACAGACTCCAGAAATGGATAGAACAACTTTAGTTTTTTCCCTAATTGATTTTTTCCTATAGTTGGCTCATTGAGGCAGCACTCTAGAGTTTAAAATGTAAGGTTACACTTACAAGAAATTGTTAAGTAAGTTAATGATCTCTAGACCGAATAATGGTGACTAATCATTGTAGGGATAAGAATTATTCTAGTGTAATGGTTCGTTGAGATTGTCTTAATTTAGTGAATGGGTCACTGACCACTTATGATGCTTTTATTCTGATTCACTGAAGTATCATTACAAAATTAGATGTCACATAAGTTTTATTAGAATTTTGCTAAAACATGATTGGTTTTTCATGGGTAATGCTTTAATAACTAATATAAATAATTTGTATGGTTTTAACAATCTTTAATTATGACTAGTGCTACATTAAACCTATTAAGTGCCAACAAACTGAACGTGACAATTACACGAGTTAAAAAAACAATGTAAACACTGTGTTGGTTATCGATGACTGGAGGTTTGTCCTTCTTGAGTAATTTCCTCAAGTATCCACTATTGGAGCATCTCGAAATGTTCGGGATGCATATTATAGAAGGGTTAAGGAAAATGAAAAGGCCTAAGCGTACATTTTGGCCAGCTTATCTGAAGTATTGGTAAAGAAGCACGAAACCATGGTCACTACACGTGAGATCATGGATTTTTTGAGGGAGATGTTTGGATAACCTCCACACAACTCTGACGTGAAGCTATGAAATACATCTTTAATGCTCATACGAAAGAAGGGTTCTTTGTTCGAGAACATGTTCTCAATATAAGTAAGACTGAGATGAATGGGTTTTTCATCGATGAAGCCAGTCAGGTTAACTTCATTCTGGAGACTTTACCTGAGAGTTTCATCCAGTTCTATAGTAACATTTTTATGGACAAGCTAGACTACAACTTGACTACCCTCCTTAATGAATTACAAATTTATCAGTCCTTGATGAAATCAAGGAGCAGAAAAAGAGGAAAATATTGCCACTTCCCCAAAGAAGTTCCACAAAGGTTCAACCTCTAAAGCGAAGTTTGTATCTTCTTCTTTCGATACCAAAAAGTGGAAGAAGTAGAACAAAGGTCAGGGAAAAGCTAACCCTGTTGTAGTCCAAAGGGACATGAAGACCAAGGTTGCCAAAGGAATTTGCTTCCATTACAACCAGAAGGGACACTAAGAACAAAACTGTCCAATTAATTAGCAGAGAAAAAGAAAGCCAAATAAGGTAAATATGATTTACTAGTTTTGGAAACCTACACTTAATGGAGAATGATGATTCTACCTGGATAATGATTCAACCACCACTAATCATGTTTGTTCTTCTTTTCAAGGAATTAGTTCCTAGCAGTAGCTCAAGGCTAGCGAGATGACTATGCAGGTTGGAACTGGGCAAGTCGTCTCAGTTATGGCAATGGGGAGCCTATGATTAGTGTTACAGAAATCATATTTGTTATTAGATAATGTATATGTAGTTCCTAGTCTGAAGAAAAACTTGATTTTTGTAAAATGTTTGCTTGAACAATCTTATGTTGGAGTTGATGTCCTAAATCTCATGGGTTTTGTAGTTTGTAATTGTAATGTACAAATGATTTATTTATTTAATAAAACCTGAGGTATTTTATTTGATATCTAGCAGCATTAACCCACAAAACTAATAAACTAACATACAAGGTTATCTTCTATAGCTTAAACATGTACGGGTCATGTTTAAGTGATAACCTAAATAGTTTGTAGTAGATGGATAAGGCTGGGTACCTTATTCTGGTGACATTTACAAATACGATACAATTATTGTAAAGTTCTACAAATGATTTGATCTTGATCATTCATGTAAATACATGTGAGCGAAGATGTTCTATACAAAAGGGTTTGTATAAGACCACACCACGAAATGAATAGTCTCATTATACAAAGTCATTAATAATAGAGACTTACACTTCACTAGGATGGCCATAGGTGACATGACCTAAATCCTGAGAGAGTTGTGAACTTCTGCTTATGACAGTGGTCCTTTGATTTGCATGGGGGAGAGTGACCAGATCACGACTCAATAAGCATACCATTTTGGGTATTCGTCTAATTAGAGAGTTGGGAACACAACTACACAAGACGAAATTCACTCATTCCCTAATGTCGGGGTAAGTAGATAAATTACTCTTTTAAAGACTGATTCTAGGGCTTGAATAATATGGTGCCACACCCTCTCTTAGCTCGAGAGAGATTTGGTCATTGTTAGACTATGACTTATTGTTCATTAGAGGGATTGGTGGTACTTAAGAAGTTAGATGTAACTATAGGAGCAAAACGATAATTTTGGCCCATCTGTACTTACAAGCGATTTGTGAAGGGTCATCGCTCTATAGACTGGTTATAAATAATGGACACAAAAATATATCTGTAGTGCGAAACGTGCAGCTGTTGGTCTTTAGTGGAGTGGCTGACAGTTCATGGATGTTGAGTAATTTAATTAAAGAAGTTTAATTAATTATTCAAGTACCATTGAAGCTTCAATCTACATATTCATAAAGTCCCCTCTATAGCTTAACTGGGATTATTGATAATTAATTTTGGATTAATTTAAATTGTTCAAATTAATTGAGAGAATTAATTATATATGTTATAATTAATTTAATATATTTGTTACATTATAATATAAAATTTGTTTTGAGAGAAATCAAATATTTGAATATAATTCAAATACTAATTATATGGATTGGATTCATATAATTAAATTTAATATAAATTTGACTTACATTAAATACCATGATTGATTGAGAGAATTCAAACTATAGGTTATATTGTATTTGATACAATATAAAAACTATAGGTTATGTATTATATTTGATATAACATCTATTTTGATATATATTATATGATAAGTTGGTTATCATATATATATATATATTAAACTTTTATTAAATTTAATTTTTTGAGGGAGTTATAACTCCCTCCTCCTATTTTCTCTCCTCATTCAAACGTGGAAGTGGGAGTTGTATGGATTTTCATTTCATCTTCTTCATAGAAGATTACTGTGTCTTTTCCCAACAAAATTTCTTTTCTGCAAAATTTCCTCTCCTCTCAAATTCTCTCCCTCTCCCAAAAAATTAGCAAAGCCCACACCTCTTGCTAATTCTCAACCTCTATGGAGAATACAGAGGATTACCTCTTGATGGTGGCAATTTTGGGTTACTGTACTTGTTTGTTATCAAGAGGAGATTTTTCGTGGCTGTTCGAGAAGGATTATCGTAAAGAATCGGTTCTTCAAGGGTAAGCATATTTCTAACCTTAATTCCTCCTTTAGATGCATCCTGTAAAATTCGGTAATTTTCATAATTTGAGATCTTTGTTTTGTTTTTTAATTCTATGAGATTTGAGAATTGGGAATGATCCCCACTTCCGCTATGGACCTCACAGTCCTTTATCTTATACTTTAAACTTTAACATAAAGTGTTTATTTACAAGCATGATGTTCAAATATGTTCTGAAAATTTACAAAGTATTCTTCATGTGCTAACGCTATCAGCATCTAAGGCCTTTCTTAATACTGAAATGTTCAAAACTACAATAACTCAAAATAAAAGATAAAAGGTTTCTCCTAAAAAAAAGGGCCAACTTTGGCACCTAAGATTAGGCCACGTAAATCTCAATAAAATTGAGAAGTTGGTTAGGAATGGACTTCTAAATAAGTTAGAAGAAGATTATTTTCCGGTATATAAGTCATACCTTGAAGGTAAAATTACTAAAAGACCTTTTTACTAGAAAAGGTCATAGAGCCAAAGAACCCTTAGAACTTGTATATTTGGACTTATGTGGTCCTATGAATGTTAAGGCAAGAGAAGGGTTTGAACATTTCATGTTTTTTATAGATGATTATTCTAGGTATGGATATGTTTACCTAATGCAACATAAGTTTAAAACACTTGAAAGGTTCAAGGCGTATAAGGTTGATGTTGAGAATACATTATGTAAAACAATTAAGAGATTTTGAACCAATCAAGGTGGAGAATATATGGATTCAAGATTCCAAGACTATTTGATAGAACATGGAATCGCATCCCAATCTCAGCACTTGGTATACCTCAGTAGAATGGTATATCATAAAGGAGAAATAGAACCTTATGTGACATGGTTCGGTCTATGATGAGTTATGCTTAATTACCTGATTTGTTTTGGAGTTATGAAGTTTCATCTAAGAGTGTCTCTAAAACACCTTTGAAATTATGGAATGATCGTAAAAGTAGTTTACGCTATTTCAGTATTTGGGGTTGACCAACACACGTGCTTGAGGCCAATCCTAAAAAATTGGAACCTCGTTCAAGAAATATGTCTATTTGTAGGCCATCCCAAGAGAGCAAGGGGTGGTTACTTCTACTATACTAAAGATATTAAAGTATTTGATTAAGCTCAAACATGTATGTGGAGACATATGGGTGGATAATGTTTAAGTAATAACTTGAACAGTCTGTAGTAGATGGATAAGGCTGGGTACCGTATCCTTGTGACACTACGGATACAACTCGCTTTGTGATTGTTACAACTGATGTGAAGTGTTGCAAATGATCTGATCCTGATCATTCATGTGGATACATGTGAGAGAAGGTATCCTATATAAAGAGTTTATATGATACCAGACCACAAAATGAATAGTCTCTCTTTATAACACTATTGCTAGAAGATACTTACATTTCACTAGGATGATCATAGATGACTTACCCTTAATCTTGAGTGAGTTGTGAACTCCTGCCTATGAGGGCAACCCTTTGATTTGCATGAGTGAGAGTGGCTAGATTCATTAATTCAATATGCCTATCATTTTGGAGACTTGTCCTAGTGGGGAGTTGGGAACACAGCTACACAAGAAGAACTTCACTTATCACTAATTGTTGGGGTAAGTAGATAAATTGCTCCTTTAAGGGTTGATTCCGGATCTTGAATAATGTGGCGCCATACCCTCTCCTGCCCCGAGAGGGGTTCAGTTATAGTTGGACTATGACTAATTATTCATTAGAGAAATCAATGGTACTTAAGGAGTTAGATGTAACTACAGGGGTAAAACAATAATTTTGACCCAACTGTACTTACGAGCAATTTATGAAGGGTCATCGCGCTGTTGATTGATTATATCCAATAGACACAAAAATATATCTACAACACGAAGACTATAGCTGTCAGCTGTCGATCTTTAATGGAGTGACTGGCAATTAATGAATGAGGATTAATTTAATTAAAGAGTTTAATTAATTAATCTTGTATAATTAGAGCTTCAATCTGTAGGTTCATAAGATCCCCTTATTAGTTCAATAAGGATTAATGAGAATCAAATTAATTTTGGTTTAATTTGAATTGTTTGAATTAGTTAAAAGGAATTAGTTATATATGATACAATTAATATAATGTAAGTGTTATATTATATATAAAGTTTTAATGAGAGAAATAAATATCTGAATATGATTCAAATATTAATTATATGAGTGTGCTTTATATAAAAACTACATGTTAAAATTGATATGAATATGATTCATATTAATACTATAGGCTATATGGGAGAATTATAAACTATAGGTTATATTATATGTGATATAGTATAAACTATAGGTTATATGTTATATGTGATATAACATATGATTTAATATTGATATATATTAAATTAGTTAATATATATTAATATATTCAAGTGGAGTTAATTTCAGTTAAGGAAGGGAGTTGTTTCAACTCTCTCTCATATACGTGAAAGACAGAGAAAGGGAAAGTGTGGAACATGAAATCAATTTTTTTGAAAGAGCACTCCCTCTCTCAAAGATCTTCTTTCTCCTCTGCATTTTTCTCTCAAAGAAAAATTCTCCCTTCCTAACATCAAAATTAATGTACAGAAACTCATAACTCTCTGTGATTCTCACTTAGAGAATAACGAGGAAGTTCTTGTGGTGCTGTTCGATAATCAATGTTCGTGGTGCTTGAGATCAAGAAGGAGGAGTTTGATTCGTGATTCCTTGCTATGGAGAGGAAACATGAAGAAAGTGTTTCGTCAAGGGTTAGTTTCGTTTTCCCTTTCTCCACTCTAATTTTGCGGTGATAGCATGCTTAGGTTTATTTTTATTTATCCTATTTCCATCACCTCTATAATTTCAAGTCATGTAAAACGAAATCGAGACATAGGGCATTCGTTTGCTTTTGTTGTGGGAATTCCAATCCCCTCCGTTTTAACATATTTAAGCATCAAAGTGTATAGCACCACTAACTGTGTATCCTTATCTTGCAAGTAGTGTTCTCCCAAAATTTTTGTTGAGGTCACGTAGATATGGCGCATGTCGGATTCACCCATCTAAAACTTTAACATCAATATGAGTTTCAAGTTTGTATTAGATAGAGCTACCATTTGTGCCTTTGAAAAAAACATTATGAATGTACATACTATAATGAATTGGATTTTTTTAAGAAAACCAATAGAGGTATTACAACTACTCCTATTTTATTAAATCATTACTTGTTAATCAAGTTGTGTGTTATGTTAATAATATTAACTAGGTAAACTACTAAAATAAAAGTTAAAACTTCAAAAAAAAAAAAAAAAAAACTAATTTTTCAATTTGTAGTATATCGTTTTATCGTCAAACTTAGATAGAGGTAAAATAGACATTAAACATTAACAAAATACAAAAAGTCATATAAAAATAAGGTACGACGGTATTTGATTATTTAATTCAAACGGCGTTTTGATTACTATGACTTAAAAATTAGATTGGAAAATTAAAAAAAAAAAAAATAGAATATGTAACCAAATTAAAGAATAGAGGGACTTGGAAAGGCAAAATAATAAATATAGATGTAGTCAAAGTCAAAGAATATATTAGGTGTCCAAGATGGGCAGCCAATGATTTGAATGTTAAGTAAAAGAAGACGCATGTTTGTGTTCTGTTTTGGTTTGGTTTAGTTAGTTGTGTTGGGTGATAAATAAAGAGTCCCAAGTTGGAACAAGTAAACATTAAAAGAAAAATGAAAAATGAAAAAAAGTAGTTAGATAATTATATTGGGGTTGCATTTTGAATTTTCTTCCTTCTAGACTTTCCTGTACAGTCTAAACAACGCTAGGACATTATAGCCAGCCACGTGTCCATTTATTATAGGTCGTTTAATTCTCCTACTAGGGCGGTTTTTAGTTCAACATACGTATGCAATGCGCTTATGCAGATGCAATCGAACAAAATCCGAAGGAGAGGAATCAGATTAGAAGTGTTCAAATAAATAAAAATTTTATGAATTGAATTGGTTCATGAGTTCATCTAATATAATTTAAAAATATTTAAATTTATTATTAATTTTAAAAAATATTTTTTTTTACTTATAATATAATTATTTATATAATTTTATTGTTTTTTAATAATTTATTATCCAACAATTCTTAAAAATATTTTTTTAGCATTTTGAATAGAAAATTTTTATTATATAAATTAAAATTGAGTTATTAATCTTAATTTAATATATGAAAATAGTTAAATTAGATTTTTACGTATTTACATTTTACTTCATTTTAAAACAAAATTTTAAATAAATAACCGAAGCAATCCGAATCAACTCAACCTAGATATTTCATGATTGAGTTAGGTTGAGTTCATTTCAAGGGTTATTTGGATCGAAGAAATTTACCATTTGAACAAATGGGTTGGTCTAAAAAGACCTCCACGAACTTCCTAAAATTGTAGTAGCCAAAACCACAATAATTTAAGGTTGTTTGAATTGACTTTTTAAATATTTTTTTTTTCACTTATAAGCACTTATTTAAACAATTAAAAGAATTCAAACAGACCGTAAATGAAAATGGGGATTAAGGACTCGATGTATATATTTTTATCATGCTTTTTTTACAATATGTGGAGTAGGGTAATCAAACCGGCTTCGTTAAATAATATAAACATTTTGTCAATTGAACTCATTGACTTAAAATTATTAGTTTATTACTACGTGTGATGCTCGTGCTATAAATTATAAAAATATAACTTTTTTTTTTTATAGAAGTTGATGTGTGATTTTATTACGTATAAATATTTATGTCGTATAATTCATTTAATGAATTTAATCTAATATTTCATATAAGCTTGCTAATATTCTTGAAAAGGTCATGAAAATAAATTTTCACTTTTCCAATAATACATTGAAATTTTCAATTCGCTTATAAGAATTAGGATAATACTAATCCAAAAAGAATAAATAAATAAATAAAATGATGTTGGTTTGTAAAATGATTCGATATGCTCTTTTTCTCTTTTTCCCTTCGAGATTAATAAAGTAAAATATTTGATTTCACTAATCAACCATTTCATTTCTTTCGAGATATAGTTTCATTATTAAATAACTAATTAAGAAAATAAAATTCAAAATTTAAAAATTAAAAATACAACTTTTAAAAATTTATGGATGAAATGGAAACTAGATGAAAATTCAAGGACAAACAAAATAAAATTTTCTAAATTCTATTCTGTCTTTTTGTGAAGAGACTAACAAGTTGGTTTTTTTTTTTTTTATTTTTTTTTAAATTTATTTATTTTTATTGTGCATTTCTTTTGGTCATACTTCAGAATTTCTCAAGATTTTAAACCGAGCCTAACTCTCAATTGTTTCATGATTCTTTTTCACTTTGAAACACAATTTTTTACATTTGCCTCATCGCGGTTCGAACAAGATTAGAAGTGAGTAAAGAACTTGAAATCAAAATTTGCTTGGTCCCCTAGTTTAGGCCTGAAAATGCATGCATATTTTTGGTATTAAGACAGATATTTGATCCAAACTGAAGTTCTAATTTTTCAATCTAATATTGACTTGTGTATTTGACAATTATCTATGTTACATAATTGTCTGGTGATCTAAATATATAACTCACATCATCATTCTATGAATCCATCAACGAAAACAAAAGGTAATAAATAAACGATTGAGTGACTAAAATAGAACAAAAATCAAAATTCAAAGATCAAAATAAGATTTAAAATAGATGATGGATGAAAATAATGAAACAAAGAAGAATAGTTTGTACAAAGTAAATGGTATGTCTATACATCCCAAAAGGAAAACAAAATAAAAAAACAATCATTATAAATTAGGCTAACGTTATTTGGTAGGCATTGAAAAACATAGGTGTATGCCTACGCCTAGTGTAAAAATAGAAAAAATGAATCGTGAAAAAAAAAAATGATAATAAAAATAAATAAATAACCACAAGGAATAATATTATCTGATCAAGAAAAATTCAACGGCAGCGATTAAAAGTGGGCTCCACCAGAAGCTCAACAGCCTGGGAGCAGCTCCGTTTCTAGACATATCTCTCTCCTGTACGGACGGAGGTGACGGCGTCGATGGTGGCGTGAGGTTTCCGTCAGGGTTTCCGCCGTACAATTCTTGAATTCCGTTGATGTCGTCGGCAGCCAAATCCACCTTCCTCGTCCTGGAAGTAATCGTCGGAAACATAATCGATTCTTCAACAGAGGAATGACCAAGCCCTAACAAATGCCCAATCTCATGAACCGCCACCGATTCCAAATCAATCGCCGCCATAGGAGCCGATCTTAGGTCACCGGAAACCACCCAGCTCTCATCACCATCCAAATGAAAATGCCCACTAGGCGGCGAAAAGGCATGAGCCAAAGTCCCCAAAACCCCATCGAACGGCTCCCCATCGCCGTGATCCCCAGCGTAAAATCCAATCCGTATATCCGCCGTACGAAATGACTCAACCGGAGAGAATGTCAAAGGCGTAACAGCCGCCCAACGAGCAAAAGCCCTAGCGAAAACCCCTTTGACCTCATCGGAAAGAGGGTTCTCCGGCGCAAAGGCATACGTCAAATGGCGACGGTGGGACGGCCAGGTGGGTCGACCAGGGAAGAAAGAGTAATGAGAAACGGAGTGAAAATGAGTGGCGGAATGCCCCGTTGGTTTGCCGGAATTCATAGAACTGGAATTGTTGATTATGTCGGGGATGCCGCATCGGGGAAGCTGAATTTGAGCGAGAGTTTGGTCGTCGAGAAGGCCGGTAACGTTGAGATTGAAATTGGTTTGGTAAGTTTGGAGGGCGGATTGAAGAAGAGGGTCGAAGAGATCGGTGAAATTAGGAGAAGGGGGAATGTAGCCAAACTGTTTGAGGTAAGTTTTGAGGTTAGAGAGGCCGTTGAGGCGATCACCAGGGCGGCAGCCTTTGAGTTTCTGGAATTGGTTCCAAGCGCAGTTGGTTTTGTTGAGCCAAGAGGGGATTGAAGAGACATTGGGGAAGATATGGGCAGAGATGGGATAGGCCAAAAGCAATAGGGAGAGTGAAATTAAGAGGAATTTCATGTTGTTGTTGAGGGATTTGGGGAAGAGTGGAGAGGGATATTATGAAGGATGGAGATTAGGGGTTGGCCAACGACTGCCAGCAGAGGCTTGCTTCTGTGTAACTTTTTAAGTTTTTTTTAACTTTGGAATATAGTGGTTGGTTTGTTTGTTTGTTTACAGACTTTGCGCGTTCAAAATACCTTGCCTTTTCAAAGTTGACTGCCTCCACAGACCTGTTGATTATATATAATATCAAGATTCCAACATATACGTGCTAGAAGGAATAGCGTGCGTATGATGACCTGGATTTTTCAGAGACTATGTATTAGAATGATCATGTCTATCGTAGTTTTAACATGATCGTGATGTTCATCTATTAATCTTCTCATCCTATATTCATGAAAAATCATAATAAACAGTGATAAAAATAAATCGTGATTGAGACGATCATCATGTTGAGATTAAGATAAAGTTGTCATCTATAACGTTAGCAGAAAGTTAGATTTCATGAGTTTGTTCTGAGGTCAGTTATTAATCATAAATGTTCTTGAGAAGAGGTTATCGATACAAAAGTCTCGAAAATTTTTTCTATAGTACTTTGCTTTTAAAAATAAGGTGGAATATAATGACATTAAATTAGAGTCCACAAATTAACTTTATGGTGTGAACAAGGAGAGTATGGGTACTCTCGTAATACTAGAAAAATTTTCGTGATGACCATATTAAAGATCAATGGTCATAATAAGATTGTTGTAAAAAATTTTAGTAAATATATGGGACACCTGAAATCTATTTACAAAGCTAAAATGAATCTAACTCGATGGACATTAAGATGTGTTGACAATAAAGAGATATGTGATTCGAATTACTTTATTTTATTGAACTAGAAAACCTATTTAAAAATAGAGTCAAATTTGTATCATTAAAAATTCTCAAAACAAATTAGTTTATTTTTTTCAAAGGTGAGATCAGCCAGCTTAATTATAATTTTGATTTGAAAGATATCCACGGTTGTTTCTATTATATTATATAACAAGTTATCCAAAATCTTAAACTTGATTTTAATTTTTACAATTTTAAGTCTAAAAAACAAAACAAAAGGAAAAAAACAGTTGCTTCATCATAAAAGAAAAATAAAACAAAAGTGGGGATTTTTTTTTATCTAAATTTATTATATCGTATTTTACCTGAAAATTTCAATTTCATCCACTTGAATTTGAAGTGAGATGAGTACAGTTAAAGTTGATAGAAATAATATTACCTTTGGGTCAATTTTAATTTGAAATATGTTATTTTTACTTGTCTTTTAAGTGTAGGGTGGGTAACGGGGCGAGTAGGGGAGAATTCCACGTCCCCGTCTCCGTTGGGAGATTTTACCCCATTCCCGTCTCCGTCCCTGCAATTTGAAGACGGAAATGGGGACAGGGATTCCCCGTCGGGAAACAGGTCCCGCGGGGACCCATTCCTCGTTTTCCTTTTTTCTTTCTTTTTTTTTTTTAAAAAAATTTCCCCCTAAAATTCTATTTGTTTTGGGCATGGACACTTTATTGTATTTAGATTGGGCCAAATTAAAAATTAGGCTAAATGTAAAAAGTTAAATACATAATACATACATATATATATATTTAAAATCTTAATCAGGGCAGGGTTGGGGATAAAGACAGGGACAAGGCGAGGATACCCTCTCCATCCCCAATTTGGGACCCTAAAGGGGTCCTCGATTTGACCCCATCTACGGTCTAACCGGGAATTCCCTGCCCCGATCGAGGTGGGACCCCGTGGAGAATTTTGCCAACCCTATTTATATACATTCAATGAAAATGTATTTTATTTTATTTTTTTTTATAGTTATATGATTTAAATTGCAACTAAATTGTGTTTAAAAATTATTTGATAAAGTTTGTAGTGTGATTGGCTGATATTATCATAAGACTTCTTGGATGATTTTATTATAGACAAAATTTGAGTAACATGTCATGCAACATGTCAAAGACATTATCATAAATATTGTTACATGTCTGGCAGCAGATTCTGCAGAATATCTTTTCCATATCTGTCTGCATAATTTGTAGATTTTCGTATCTATCTTTCTTATTTTCCTGCAGATAATATTTATTCACTCAAGAAATATATTCCCATAGCTAGTCTTATTTATATTGTACTCTTATTCATTTTTAGGGTTAGATGCCTAATTAGAAAAGTGTGTATTGAGAGTTTTGAGTTTAGGGTTTGTCTAAGTCTTAACCTCCATGTATTGTTATTAAATATCTTTATATTTGTCATTGAGACCTTTTTTATTTGCCAACCATTGTAGAAATCAAGAGGAGTTTGATTTGATATTGTATTTATGGGAGCCTTAGTACGTTGAATATGATGAAAGCTCATATTTAGGGGAGCCTAAATATGATGAATGTGAGGGAATCTCACTTTTAGAGGGAGTCTAAGTATGTTGTATTGAAGGGATCTCATACAAAACTTGAAGAAGCATTATTGTGAAAGTAAGGGGAGCTCAAACTTAGGGAAACCTAAGTTGAAATTGAAGAGGAAGTTATATGTGAGTCACTGAAGAGGGAGTATATTAGATAAGTACTTTCGTTGTAATTGCTAAACTCTTTATAGTGGAGCTTCGTTCCACCAGGTACAATGCCTCCAAATGTAGGTGTTTTTGCACCGAATTGGATGACTAATTTCTGTTTGTTTTCATATTGGCCACTTATCATACATATTGTTTGTGGTATCGTGCTTGACATCATATTTTGTGTTAGATCCACTTTTTTTTCGCCAAAAAGTAATTGTTACAAAGTTTGGATCAATCTAAATTTTGTTATTATGTAAACCAGTAACGGTATCAATTAAAATTTTGATTCAATCCGGTGTTATACTTGATTATATTGCCTTTATACAACATCTGACACACGTTTTCAATACCCCACTTAATTACACTATCTTCATACAAAAGAGGCATAATATACTTAGCAGTACAACAATTACCACTCCACCAATTGCAATTTCGACGAAAAATCCGCTTGAAATATAGATGAAGAAGACTTCTTTGATGGAGTGGATGAAGAATGAGAAGTCAGAGGCTTTAGTCTATAACCAATCGAAGAAGACGAAGGGCTAGTACAAGGTAGAGGAGGTAGTGAAGTTGAAGGCGTAGACAAACGGAGTAGTGGAAGCCGACAATGAGGGAGATGCAGTAGGTGTAGCTACGAGGAAGTAGACGTCAAAGGTAGTGTCTAATGCCTAGTGTCCTAAAAGTTATGTGTCGTTCTTCATGTTGTCCATGTGTCTTGTAATTCTTCATGCTTCTTGTTATGTAAGTCCACATCTTACTTGTCAAATTGCCTATAAATAATGACATTTGCAGGTTTAAAAAGATATACATATTGGTGAGAATAAAAAGAGAATTTTATAAATTTTCTATTGCCACTATTCCTATTTCCATAATTTTATAATTTAGTTATTTTATTCTTATATATATATATATATATTTTTTATCTATATCCTTATTTTCGTTGTACTTCTCAATTTTACAACATGTTATCAACACGAGCTCTTGTCACTTCCTTTGCTAAAGGTAAGTCAATTTTTTTCCTCTTTATTATAATTAATAAATTAAATGTTATTTTGCATATTTAGTACATAGAATTTCTAATATAAATACAATGTTTCGTGATAGTGTTGTCATAGCAAATCTTACGAAATTAGAATTCGCAGCCCTTAACATTAATGACAATATTTATGTGCCATGGGTGCTCGATGTCGAAATCCACCTGCATGCTATGAACTTGGAGAAACAATTAAAGAAGAAAATACGACATCCAGTCAGGACAAAGAAATGAGACGGGTCCCATATGCATTTACCGTTGGTAGTGTGATGTACGCGATGCTCTATACTCGACCAGACATCTGCTACGCTATGGGCATAGTCAATATGTATCAGTCTAATCCAGGCTAGGGTCACTGGACAACAGTGAAGAACATCCTCAAGTATCTTTGAAGAACGAGGGACTACATGCTCATGTATGAATCTAGGGATTTGATCCTTACTGGATACACGGATTCTGACTTTCAGACTGATAGGGACTCTCGCAAGTCCACGTCAAGGTCAATCTTTACTTTTAATAGAGGAGAAGTAGTTTGGTGAAGCATTAAGCAGGGGTGCATCGCCGACTCCGCTATGGAGGCGGAGTACGTAGCGGCTTGCAAAGCTGTTAAAGAGGCTATCTGGCTCAGAAAGTTCTTGATAGAACTGGAAGTTGTTCCAGATATGTCTAGGCCAATCACTCTCTATTGTGACAATAGTGGGGCTGTGGCGAACTCCAAAGAGCCTAAGAGTCACAGGCGCGACAAACGCATAGAGCGGAAGTATCACTTGATCTGTGAGATAGTGCATCGAGGGGACGTGATCGTCACGAAGATCGCTTTGGAGCACAATGTTGCTGACCTGTTTATGAAGGTTCTCACGGCTACAGTGTTTGAGGATCACCTTCAGAGCATGGGTTCTACAGGACCACCCGCGGCTGGACTAGGGCAAGTGGGGGATTTTCTTGTACTGGGCTTTTATGCCCTAGTTTATTGTTTTGTACTTGTTTTTGTACATCACACTTCGCTTTAGGACAAGTGGGAGATTGTTGGGGTTGATGCTCTAAAGTATCATGTCCTGTAGTTTAGTTTGTACGAACACTTGTGATGTATAATATATAATATTTACTTCACTTCTTGATTTTACTCATATGAATGTTTTATTTGTTTTACCACAAACCAATAAACTAAAATTCCTGTTTATCTTTATGTAACTTAAGCATGTATGTGGTGACATACAAGTGGATCATGTCTTAAGTGATAACCAAAATAGTCTGTAGTATATGGATATAGGAGGGAAACCTTATCCTGGTAACACTACGGATGCGTCCCGCTTTATGGATAAGTTACAAGTGTTGTGACTTGTCACAAATGGTCTGATTCTGATCATTCATGTAGGGGACATGCGAGCGGGGGCGTCCCTGTCTCTTATACACATCTAGATGTGTATAAGAGACAGGTCCTATACAAAGAGTTTGTATAAGACCTAACCACGAAGTAACGTCTCGTTATATAACACCGTTCATGATAGAGACTTCACTTCACTAGGATGACCATAGGTAACATGACCTCAATCCTGAGTGAGTTGGGAACTCCTACCATTGAGGGCAGTCCTTTGATTTGTATGGGTGCAAGAGGCCAGGCCGTTGATTCAAACCTACCATTTTGGGGATTCGTCTGATTTGGGAGCTGGGAACTCAGCTACACAAGATGGAATTCACTCCTTCCCCGAGGTAGAGGTAAGTAGATATATAGCTCCCTTAAGGGCTGATTCCGGGGCTTGAACGATGTGACGCCACACACCTACTCTTGGTTCGAGATGTGTTCACACATAGCTGGACTATGTTATATTGTTCATTAGAGGAATTAGTGGTACTTAAGGAGTGAGATGTAACTACAGGGGCAAAACGGTAAATTAGCCCAGCTGTACTTAAGAGCATCTATGAAGGGTTATCGTACTCATGATTGGTTATATCTGATGGACACAGAAATATATATGTGGCAAGAAGAGTTCAGCTATCAGTCTTTAGTGGAATGTTTGGTAGTTAAAGGATGGTAGATCTTGTGGCTAAAGAGTTTAGTCAACTATTCACGTACCGTTGGAGCTTCGAGCCATAGGTCCATAAGGTTCCCTTGGTAGCTTGGATAAAAGTTGAGAATCATTTTTTGGGTCAGTTTGAAATGTTCAAATTGACAAGAGGGAGATTATATATAATATAATTGAACTGGTTAATTATATATGATATGATTGACTATGTATGAGATACATTATTTTGGAGAAAATTGGATATAAATATTATTTATATTATGTAAAGGAGAAAACACTATAGTTGAATATGATATCAAACTATAAGTTAAGAATATAACATGATTATATTCATTATTTTAATAATTAGGCGGTTATGAGATAATTGACCGAAGTTTTCTCCGGGTTTATGTGAAAGTGGGAAGTTGAATTTAGTTCTTGTAACTGAAGAATAAAATGAAAATAGTTTTCATTTTGCAAAATATTCGAAAATTCGCTCACAGTGTGAAAGCCTCATCGCTTAGTGTCGAGAGCCTATACGATAGAGCCCGCCTTTCTAAACGATCCCACACCCGCGTAACTAAACGATTTTGGCAAAGGTTAGAAGATGAGAGGAAATTTCAATAACAACTTTATCGAAAAACAATTTCAATAACAACATTTATGTCACTACATAAAGTTCAAACTACATTAAATAGCCTTAGGACCTTAGTTTATTGATTTAAGATTACAATTTCAATAACAACTTTATCGAAAAACAAAACAAAATATGTTTATTAATTTACAAACTACGAGTTTTAGGACATAAAATCCAACAAACTCCCACTTGGACTAAAACTACTAGTGGAGTATCACAATGTTGAATTTAATTGAGAAACATATGAGTACAATAAACGTATGAATACAATAAACTAGAGCATATACCCAAAAGTTCTCTCACTTATTCTAGTTTACAAATTTCGTAGACCTAGACTCTGTAGGTGACCTTCAAACACTTTAGCCGTGAGGGCCTTTGTAAAAGGATCAACAATGTTTTACTTAGAAGATATCTGGGTCACTATAATGTCTCCACGATGTACAATCTCCCGGATCAGATGGTATTTGCGCTCAATATGCTTGCCGCACTTGTGGCTTCTTGGTTCTCTTGAATTTGCAACTGCACCACTATTATCACAATATAGGATCATAGGCAGATGCATATTTGGAAAAACTTCCAAATCTGTCAACAATTTCCTCAACCATATTGCTTCCTTTCTGCTTCGCAAGTAGCTACGTATTCAGCTTCCATCGTGGAATCAGCTATAGGTCTGTTTTATGCTTCTCCATTCTACTTCTCCTTCGTTAAGAGTGAACACTGATCTAGATGTAGACTTTCTAGCATCTTTATCGGTTTGAAAATCAGAGTAAATGTATCCAATAAGGATCAAATCCTTAGTACCATACATGAGCATGTAGTTCCTCGTTCTCCTAAGATACTTGAGGATATTCTTAATGGCAGTCCAATGATCATATCCAGGATTGGACTGATACCTACTGACTATCCCTACTGCGTAGCATATGTCAGGTCTAGTACATAACATTACATACATTAGGCTCCCTATTGTGGAAGCATAGGGAATGTGTCTCATATCCTCAACCTCTTGAGGTGTCTTAGGACATTGATTCTTTGACAAATGAATTCCATATCTGTAAGGTAACAAATCTCTTTTGGAATTCTGCATCTTATACCTAGACAATATTTTGTCTATAGTTGCTTGAGACATGGCTAGTGTTCTATTCTTGCGGTTTCGAATAATTTGAATCCCGAGAACATACTGCACATTTCCCAAATCTTTCATTTGGAATTGTGTTGCTAGCTATTTCTTGATGTCAGTTAGGTAACCTACTTCATTCCCAATGGGTAGAATATCGTCAACATATAAAACTAAGAACACTATAGTAGAATTGACGATCTTCTTGTAAACACAAGGCTCGTCAACATGCTGTACAAAGCCATAAGATTTGATCGCAGTTCCAAATCTTATATTCCAAGATCTAGAAGTTTGTTTCAACCCATAAATGGATTTTTGAAGCTTACAAACCTTTTGTTCTTGACCCTGTGCAATAAACACCTCTGGTTGAGCCATATAGATACTCTTTTCAAGATCTCCGTTTAGAAAGGCTGTCTTGACATCCATAAACTTGTTATGCTTAATGATGAACGCAAAATGTATGTGATGCTTGGACGACGTGCTACAAGCTCATGTTGCCACAAACTTGTAACGCTGAATTTATGTGATGATATGCAAGCATGGTTCAAGTCCAATGTTATGCAATAATGACCTGACTTGACTTAATTCATGCAATACTACTTCTAGATATGCGTTAGTAATGGATGTTCTTGTAGTATGCTATGCGTTGTCACAAGTTTCCTTGCGTTGGAACCAAGTATAATTCCACTGCAAGTTTCTCGGTGTGATCCGAGGTCAAACACAGGGATTGTTTGAGGTTATTGCGTTATGTTTATGATATATGCGACCAGGTTTTTCAATCTTTAAAAGTATAGTTTGTGCAAATATATAAAAATTGCGATAAAGTAAAGGAAAGTAGTAAAAATGCGATAATAAAATAAGTGCAGTAAACCTAAGCTAAGATGGTACAAGATACAGGCTTCATGATACAAGATATGAGGTCAAGGCTGGCTGTGAAGATTATACACTGATCATGTGATGCGATGGCAAGTCTTATGTACGAAGCAGAAAGAGAAAGATAACTAGTATAAACATCACAAGTTCCTTAATTGCGTTAAAGTGATAAATATGGTTCCGTTTTTCCCTTGGCGTACACCTCTCGGTGATCGGTTGCGTTCCCACATCTCTGTGGTGAAATAGGGACGAACGTAATGAACCAAAGGTTGCTTCCATCTCTGGAAGTACTACGCGCTTTAGTTAACACATTCTTCTAACCTTCTCTCGATAGATCAGAATGGCATCTTCACTTCTGCTCTTACAGGTGAAGATGCCGTCTAGCATGCCTTAGCTAAACGCAATTATCTCTTTAACTCCGATTAAGTACTTGTTTAATTCATATTAACTACCAAGGGATTAAGAACACCTCATGAAGAAAGTGATAAATGGAGGAACGTAAATAGATAGAGAAGTTGTAATGAAAGCGATCAAAACATTCAATGTATCTATTTAGCGTCTGATACATGGTGTGTGAATGAAAGGGTAAAGAAGATGAAATACAATGATGAAAAGAGATAGAAACAAATACAATCAAGTGCCAACGTCTCGGCATCGATTTAGATGGAGATCTGCTTGCCGATATGGATGGATCATGTGGAAGGATGAGCTTCCCTCTCAGGCTTATTCAACCGGTAGCAGGGATATGAGTATAGAGCTTCGCGGTGGGGATCTAGCAGATTAACACTGAGACTTACCTCTTGGCCTTGTCTCTTCTTCTTCCTGGATTTCTTCAGTTTAACACTCAGCTCAGCCTTTCTCTCAATGACCTAATATCAATTCGCCTCATATCCAATAGCCATCCTCTTTTCTGTGAATTCTATGGGGTATTTATAGGTGAAGGTCTTTGACTCCGGCCTTGTGGTCCCCACTTTTGTCATGGAAGTTCTAAGATGGAGGGATATTATTCCTTCTGTTATGCAATCAGATCGTCAAATCTGCACAACCGTTAGGCGTACACGTGTCACAATCCTCTGCTTTTGCGTTGCTCAGCTACATCTTTCGATCGAGTGTTCGCATGCGGTTGAAATTCACCTCTGGATCGACTTCGCATTGAGCTGTCATTGCGTTAATCGTCTTTTCAGTGTTGATTGATGGGTGCAATGTGACAGAGATGTGTTGGTCAGTTCTTCTTGAGCCTTGATCGTAAGCTGTGACTTGGTTTCCTGCAAAACAGAGTAGAAATCTCCTTTTCTTCCATCTTAACGATGTTAGTGGGTGTAATTGCGATAATTCATAATTATTGTATTTCGAAGCTAATTTTCATACAATTGGTGCATATTTATTCTCTTTTGACAGCAATATCTAGATAAGGCAGTATAAATAACTTGTAGAAATACAAGTTATCACACCCCCAAATTTAGATATATACTTGTCCTCAAGCATATCTTCTACTAAGGCAATAAAGCTCAATTCCTATCCTATATTTTTGCGTCGATTGGTTGCTCCGAATGTTACACTTAGGCATATTACTTGACATCGCAATTTCTTCCTATCCTTGCTAATTCTTAACAAGCCCTACTTTATTCTTCTATATAACAAAATTCTGCTAAAAAATGATTTTCTCATTTTTCAAAATAGAATGTTTATCTCTTCTTTGTCAAAACAACTTGATATATCTACATACAATGGTCAAAACTTTTGCGTCATTTACTGGAGACAATTGGTCATGGTTACACTCTTCGTTTTGGCCTGTCTCCACGGGTGTCATGCGAACATCCAACTAGGTTGTATGCCAATTTCAACTTTAACTCATGATAATAAGAGGAGTTGTCTCTTGCATTTATTTTTCTTTTCTATTCTTCATATTGCGTTGTTCTTGGAAACCCACCTTTGTTTTGGCTTGCTCCTACGGGTGTCATATGAACATTCAACTACGAGCAGGCTCCTTTCACAACTAAACTCTTATCTAGTTGGGAACATTTTTAAGGATTTCCCTCGCGCTGACATTGGAGTTTTGTAAAAAATTATTATTTTTTTATTTATTTAATGAAAATGAGCGCATTTTCTTAAATACTACATATTCTGATCTTATTTGCTCAGACCTTCCTCACCCCCAAATTTAAAGATGAGCAAGGTTCTCATTACATTGTTTGGGTAGACTAGACAAACACTTAGAATAAAATTTCAAAAAGAAGGTTTGAGCAGAACTTTGAAAGATAAAAGGGAGAGTATTGCTAAACTAAGAATTAACTAAGTTTTAGTCAGAATTTACAAAGTATGGGAAATGTTTCTAAGTATAAACATATAGTACATCATAGCAACGCAATGAAGAACACAAAAGTAAAAGATTCAGAACATCACAAGTATTGACAAAGGATGATAAAGAAAAAGGCATAGGCAAAAAGTGGAGTGAATATATACTCATTGTATTAAATATTAACAACATATACAAAGAATTACAAATTAACGCAATACAAAATTTGTGCCTGTACAAGAATCAAAGAATTAATTAGCTTAAAAAGAATAAATGAATTTAAAAGAATACATAATGGTCGCATAGAAGAGAAAAAAAAATAAATATAGGAGGATTATTGCTGAGGGGCTGACGGGTCTGGAGGCGGATTTTGAGGTGGTCTGAGAGGAGCTTATTCAAAATTTAATTGTTGCTGGAGATGTAGGGGCACCATTGGACCATGAAGATATACGGTGAGAAAGTTGAAGTACTCTTGATTATGCTCTGCAATCAGTCTCTGGTGCATATGGACTTTATAAATGTTGCGCTACATGTTGATCAGCGCCTCTCTTGATGTGGCAGCACTGCGTTGAATAACATTAATCTGCTCCATTACCACTTCAAATCTTTGGTTAAAGAAGTGTTTTTGTTGAGAGAAAAGTTGTTGTTGTTGAAAGAAGAGAGATCTCATTTCTGCTAACTCAGCAGCCATGGAGATGATGGAGGGTTGTGCCAGCGATGTCTCGCCAGCATTGTTTTGGGGTTGGGCACAGATGCCTTTACCCAAATCGTATGGGTCATCAACTTGCGACAGTGGAATGGTGGGTTACGGTGATGATGCTGTTGGTGAAGGTGGGGCTGCTGGGTAAACATGAGAGAAGGTTGGGATAAGGAGAAGATTGGTAAAATGTTCGTGAACTGGAGAAAAAGGTTGTGCGGGTGGGCTAGGAGGACTTGGAGGGCGAATGACTAAGGGAAGAGGGTTCGCAAGGTCTGAATCTTGCGCTGGTGACTCTTGAACCCTTTCTTTTCCCTTATCTTCTCTACGTTGTCTTTTTGGCCTAGGTTCTTGTGGTGCATTCAAATCGATTGTGGGCCTCTTTGCTGGAAGCTCGGGGCAGTATGGGGAGTCTTTGAGGAGCAGCCTCAAAATTTTAATGTTGATGAGGCCGTGGACTTCTAGCATGGGCTCCTCATCAATGCCTACGCTCATAGACAGGCATAGACTTGAAACGATCCACGGGAAGAACTACTGCCCACAGATATGCCCCACCAATGATCTGATCTGCCTTGTGATCAACTGCCCTACGTCGATAGGAATGTTGCGTGTGATGCAGTATGCGGCCATGACCCGATCCCTTGATATAGTTCTGTCATGCGTTGTTGGGATCAGCCACTTCTTGACCAGGTAAACCCAGAGCTTTCCCTCTGGAAGCAAGGACTTGGACTCTAGGGTGCAGATGCCTTTGGGCGAAATCGACCACTTCGTGTCCGGTTGCGTTAATATCCTCAACGCGTCTTCCATCTGTTGCTCTGTGGGATCATCAATAATCTTATTCCCTAGTGCATTAGGGTTGTCCTTCATTTGATATATTTCATTGATGTCCCTTGCGTTGAAGGATACCGTTTCTCCTTTAAGGGTCACCACATCCTTGTTTCCATGTAGACGCTCGCGGTAGAAGTCCCGCACTACCTGAGGCACAATAATGGATGGGCACTGGCAGAATGTGTCCCACCTATGTTCCACAATCACGCTCGTGATGAGGTCAAGTAGTGGTGTCGGCGCATGATAGAAGCCCATCTTAATCAACATGTCATCATTCTCCTTTCTTTTTGATGAACACTTCTTGGCCGATGCGGGCTCACTGCTCTCCGCGATTGCCTTGCCTTTTTCCTTAGTCAACGTAAGGCGGGCTGCTTGTCTTTGTTTCTTCTCCCGTTCTTTGCATTGCTCCTCATTTTCACACTCTGCGAGTAATTTTCCCTTTTTCTTCATTAAGCGCTGCATATTAGCTTCACACTTTTTCTCATTCTCTTCCAACAATGTCCTCTCATCTTTTTTCCTTTTTCCTTCCCTCTTATTCTTCTTCTTCTTGTTCTTCTCTCGCAAATTCTTCTTCAAATTGCTCAGAGGCCAGCAATAGATACTGTTCCTCCTCGCGCCTCCATATCCCTTTAAGTCTTGCAAGATCATTGTTGTTTCGCATTTCTTTGAACTTCAATCTTAATCTTCTATTTCCTTCTGCGATGATGAGCTTTCCCCTCTCCATCTTTTCTTGCTTCTCCTCCTCTTCTTTTCTTTTTCATTCTTTTTCTTCCAATGCGATAATTAGTCTTTGAGGGTCAATAGTGGACCCTTGTGGCGCATTCTCCCTGCGACGCCGCATTAGGGGGCTTCTTCTGCTTCTTCTCCTTCATCGGCTGCAACCATTTGCGTTGTTTCGGGTTACACCGGCTCCATTAACTGTGCCATTTCCCCTATCCTCCCTCACAAAGGTTGACTCTCCATCTTTTTCAGGGCTCGCAGCCCTCTGCTTCTTTTCTTAAGCGCCTTTCTTCATGCCGGCGCATTCTTTTTTCTTCCTTGTCTTTCTTCTTCCTCTCCTTCTTCTCTTCCTCATCTTCCTCATCATTCTTCTTCTCTTTATTCTTTTTCTCCTTGCGATGACAGGAATATTTAGCCTCTCCAGCCTTCCTTCCTTTTTTTTCCTTCTTCTTTTTTTTTTCTTCTCAGCCACTTCTGGTTGCACCTCCCTTGCAACCTCCTCCAATGCAACATTAGGGGTTTCCAACGCAACTTCAGCCTCCTTGGCCTCCTCCACCACAATCTCTTCCTCTTATTTTTCTTGTTCTTCGTCAATCGCCACTACCTTCGCCACCACCACTCCTTCCATCACCACCACTGTCTCCTCCTCCGTAGATAGTGGTTGATTTACAACCCCTGCCTCGGGTAGTCCACCTCCTAGCTCCAGGTTACTCAGGATGTTGCCAAACACCTCCATATCATCGCGTCTCTTCCTTTCACTCTCAGTTGAGACGGCAGGTGTTGGAA
>NC_052354.1:18993389-19032294 GCF_009727055.1 Benincasa hispida
CTCCGCAACACACCCCTTAACCAAACACATTTCTGAAGGATACCTCAACATAGTGCATTTAGCTAAGGACGAGCAAAGGACATATACGAGCGCAACACACCCCTCAGCTCAATACAGTTAAGATGGGTGAACAAAAAGCGTATCTTATTGGTTCAAGATTCGTCTATTATTGCCTTGCATATTTGTTGATTGTTTGATTTTATTTTTATTTTATTTTATATTTCATCAACGTAAGTGCGATGACTTGCGGCCATAAATTTTATTTATTACTCAATCATTCACCATTTAAAGCTCAATGCATTAATTATAGAAAAGCTTAAAGAATTAAAGACTATACGAAAATAAATGTCAAGGAAATAAATGAAGAATTCAATTCATAAATTCAAGAACGAATTAAATAAGCAAGTGAAGACAAAATTCAAGAATTCAAAGAGACAGGAGTTTAAGAAAGCATTAAACATAGTAGTGAGATATGGACCGACAAATGCGTTTCTTGAATGGGCACAATCCACATCTCTTCAGGTTGTCCTACTTGCCTGCCTAATGTCCTAGGGACATTGTTCCTTTCCGGTAGATCCCGAGGCTTCTGAATTCCTAGGAAACTTTCCTGGTGCTCTGATTCTCGGAAGCCAGCTAGCCCACCTGGATCTCTAAATTTCTAATCGAAGACGCCTGTGCTTGCATGACTGTGTCGTTTTTATCCATATATTGCTTCAGTAGGGTCTCCAAAGAGCTTCCAAAAGTGTTAGAAGATGAGGGTTGCTGGTGATGCGACAGTCTCGGCTACCCTTGATTTGAATTTTGGTGAAAAGGAGGATTCCCTCGTCTGCCACCTTGATGGGTGATTGGTCCCTCTTGGTTGGAGTTACCTCCCCAACCAAAGTTAGGATGGCTTCTTTAGCCAGGATTATAGGTGTTGCTGAAGGGGTTGTTCTGGATGGCGCATACCTGTTGGATGTTCGATGGGCATACTTCAGCTACATGAGCCCCTCCACAATTGACGCAACTTATTGCGGCCGCTTGAGCCGACGTAGGAGGTTGTGCTGATTGTTGAGGGATGGCTCCTTGATTAATTTCCATTGATTGGAGGATGGAAGTCACCGTGGCCATTTGTGTGGCCAGCGTGATCATTGTCTCCGCAGGGACAATGGCAGTTTCATTCTTTCGTCTATCGGCGCCTCGGCCTCCATATCCATCATCGATCCAATCATCCATGTTCCGCAATATGCAGTCGAGGATTGACTCTAGCCTTCTGTGTATGTTTTATCCATAAAACCTCCTGCCGCCAGAGGCGTCAGCAACAACCTGCGTTGATCTGTTCAAACCATTATAAAAAGTTACCATCAAGACGCAATCGGGGATTTCGATATGTGGGCAATTTTTCACCAATCTTCTAAATCATACCCAGGCAATGCTCAGGTCCTCATTCTTCTTTTTCTCGAAGTTTAGGACATCCTTCCGTCTCCTTGCGTTGACGGCTGGTGGAAGAACTTCTTCAAAAATCGCTCCACTAGTTGGTCCCACGATGTAATCTCATTTGGCTCTAATGAGTGAGCCCCACTTTTTTGGCCTCGTCCCTCAAGGTGTAAGGGAACAAATATAGTCATTACTCTCTGGGTTACGCCAGGTAGAGAGAAGTTTGCCACATTTGACAAAGCTGGTCAAGAGGGGCGTGTGGGTCTTCACCCTTGCAGACCCCAAATTGCCTAACATTTTGATTCATCTAAAGCATGAACGACTTAATTCAAACCTTGCGTTCTCTTCGACAATAAGCCTCAAAATCCCAGGCGAAAAAATCATACAGGTTGGGTGCTGCATAATTCCCTCATGGGAATGTTGCGGTCAGCTACCAGGAAAACAGGATCCTGTGGTGGCCGATCAAGCTCCTTGATTCATTACCGGTACTGCATTATCATTGTTGTCCACCATGCTTACTGCCTTCTTTCGCCTAATCTGATTTTGACATGCCCGTGCGTGAAAGGTATGCTCGATCTCAGGGTCAGCTTTGAATTCTGGTTCAGCACCAGTACTCATAAACTGTCAAGCTGCTCTTCGCGTTGAACAATCAGTACAATGAGATATGTCCTGCAAAATACCACAAACACACTCAAACAATAAACAGTTAACCAAATGCTCGGCAATGGCGCCATAAACTTGTTGTGCTTAATGATGAATGCAAAATGTATGCGATGCTTGGATGACGTGCTACAAGCTCATGTTGCCATAAACTTGTAACGCTGGATTTATGCGATGATATGCACGCATGGTTCAAGTCCAATGTTATGCAATAATGACCTGACTTGACTTAATTCATGCAATATTACTTCTAGATATGCATTAGTAATGGATGTTGTAGTATGCTATGCGTTGTCACAAGTTTCCTTGCATTGGAACCAAGTATAATTCTACCGCAAGTTTCTCGGTTTGATCCGAGGTCAAACATAGGGACTATTTGAGGTTATTGCGTTACGTTTATGATACATGTGACTAGGTTTTTCAATCTTTAAAAGTATAGTTTGTGCAAGTATATAAAAATTGCGATAAAGTAAAGGAAAGCAGTAAAAATGCGATAATAAAATAAAGTGCAGTAAACCTAAGCTAAGATGGTACAAGATACAGGCTTTATGATACAAGATACTGAGGTCAAGGCTGGCTGTGAAGATTATACCCTGATCATGTGATGCAATAGCAAGTCTTATGTACGAAGCAGAAAGAGAAAGATAACTAGTATAAACATCGCAAGTTCCTTAATTGCATTAAAGTGATAAACACAGTTTCGTTTTTCCCTTGGTGTACACTTCTCGGTGATCGGCCGCGTTCCCACATCTCTGTGGTGAAACAGGGACGAACGTAATGAATGAAAGGTTGCTTTCATCTCTGGAAGTACTACTCGCTTTAGTTAACATATTCTTCTAACCTTCTCTCGACAGATCAGAATGGCATCTTCACTTCTGCTATTACAGGTGATGATGTCGTCTAGCATGCCTTAGCTAAACGCAATTATCTCTTTAACTCCGATTAAGTACTTGTTTAATTCATATTAACTACCAAGGGATTAATGGAGGAATGTAAATAGATAGAGAAGTTGTAATGAAAGCGATCAAGACATTCAAGGTATCTATTTAGCGTCTGCTACATGGTGTGTGAATGAAAGGGGAAAGAAGATGAAATACAATGATGAAAAGAGATAGAAACAAATACAATCAAGTGCCAACATCTCGGTACCGATTTAGATGGAGATCTTGCCGATATGGATGGATCGTGTGGAAGGATGAGCTTCCCTCTCAGGCTTCTTCAACCGGTAGCAGGGATATGAGTATAGAGCTTCGCGGCGGGGATCTGGTAGATTAACATTGAGACTCACCTCTCGGCCTTGTCTCTTCTTCTTACCGGATTTCTTCAGTTTAACATTCAACTCAGCCTTTCTCTCAATGACCTAATATCAATTCGCCCCGTATCCAGTAGCCATCCCCTTTTCTGTGAATTCTATGGGGTATTTATAGGTGAAGATCTTTGACTCCGGCCTTGTGGTCTCCACCTTTGTTATGGAAATTCTGAAGATGGAGGGATATTATTCCTTCTATTATGCAATCAGACTGTCAAATTTGCACAACCGTTAGGCGTACACGTGTCACCATCCTCCGCTTTTGCGTTACTCAGCTGCATTTTTCGATCGAGTGTTCGCATGCGGTGTTGTTTTTATTATCGCATACGGTTGAAAGTCACCTCTGGATCAACTATCGCATTGCACCGTCATTGCGTTAATCGTCTTTTCAGTGTTGATTGACGGGCGCAATGTGATAGAGATGCGTTGGTCAGTTCTTCTTGAGCCTTGATTGCAAACGGTGACTTGGTTTCCTGCAAAACAGAGTAGAAATATCTTTTTCTTCCATCTTAACGATGTTAGTGGGTGTAATTGCGATAATTCATAATTATTGTATTTTGAAGCTAATTTTCATACAATTGGCGCATATTTATTCTCTTTTGACCACAATATCTAGGTAAGGCAGTATAAATAACTTGTACTTCTACAAGTTATCACATCCATCTGCCAAATTTCGTAGTCATAAAAGGTGGCAATGGATAAGAGTATTCTAATCGACTTAAGCATGGCAACGAGAGAGAAAGTTTCTTCATAGTCCACTCCCTCTTTCTGGGTATAACCCTTTGCCATAAGTCGAGCTTTAAAAGTCTGTACTTTATCGGCTTGGTCTCGTTTTCTCTTGTAGATCCACTTGCAACCAATTTATTTTACATCATTTGGTTGATCTACAAGCTTCCAGACAGAATTAAAGTACATAGACTCCATTTTAAGGTCCATGGCTTTGACCCACTGATCACAGTCCACATCTTTTATTGCCTATTTATAGGTCGATGGATCCTTTATGCCGTCATTATGTATGACAACTTGAGTTTCTGTTAAACCCAAGTAACAGTCAGCCTGATGAACAACCCTTCCACTACGTCGAGGCATTCTCAACTCTTGAGAAGGATGTGACTGGCCAGATATATGAGTTTTATCTACTACTTTAGTAGATGAACTAGCTCTATCTGTAGCGTTTTTGGAAATTTCATTCAATTAAGTCTACTGCGAGGTTAATGACTTCTTATGTGGTCTTCCTCTAAGAATGTGACATTTTTCGATACAAATACCTTATTCTCTTAAAGATCATAAAATAGACCACCTTTTGTTTCTTTTGGATAACCTACAAATAGGCATAGTTTTGAACGACATTCCAATTTTTTTAGGATTGTGCTCCAACACGTGTGTCGGGCATCCCTAAATCCTAAAGTGATGTAAACTGCCTTTACGCCCTTTCCATAGCTCATAAGGTGTTTCTGAAACACTTTTAGAGGGAACGTTATCCAAAATATAGACAACAGTCCCTAATGCATGTCCCCAAAAGGAATTAGGTAACTCAGCAAAGCTTATCATTGAGCGAACCATGTTCAACAAGGTTCTGTTTCTTCTTTCAGATACACCGTTTTGCTGTGGCATATTAAGTGCAGAGAGTTGTGACTTGATTCCGTGTTCTATCATATAGTCCTGGAATCTTAAGTCCATGTACTCCCCACCTCGATCTGATCGTAATATCTTAATTGTTATACCTAATTGGTTCTCAACCTTATCCTTATATTCCTTGAACTTTTCAAAAGAATCAAACTTGTGATGCATTAGGTAAATATGACCATACCTTGAATAATCATCAATAAAACTGATAAAATATTCATACCCACCTCGAGCTTTGACATTCTTCAGTCCACAGAGGTCCAAATGTACGAGCTCTAAGGGTATTGTTGCTCTAAGACCTTTTTTAGTAAACGATCTCTTAGTCATTTTTCCCTCAAGACAAGACTCACATAGAGGTAAAGAATTGTCTTCTAACTGATTTAGGAGTCCATTCTTAACCAATCTCTCAATTCTTTTGAGATTTATGTGGCCAAGTCTTAGGTGCCATAGATAGGCATTAGAAGAAACTTTTTGTCTTTTATTATGAGTTTCGACTGTTCTAAACATCTCAGTATTTAAGACAAATTTTGCGTTAGTTGGTCTTAACTTATATAAGTTGTTTTTAAGTATAGCAGAGCAAATTTGAATACCTTTTCTGAAAATGAACATTTCATTAACTTTAAAAGATATTTTATACATTTGTTCTATAATACAATCGATAGATATTAAATTCCTCTTCATAAGAGGTGCATACAAAACATCTTTAAGTATGATATATCTATCGTTGAAAAACAACTTCAATTCTCCCACTGCTTCGCCCGAGACAACCTCTCCTGTTCCAACCTTGAGGGTGATCTCGTCTTCTTCAAGCTTTTTCCAGGAACTAGTTTCCTGAAAAGAGAAGCAAATATGATTAGTGGCTTCTGAATCCAATATCCAGGTTGAGGTATCATCCTCCACTAAACATTTCTCAGCAATTAGTAAATCATATTTACTTTGTGCTTCTTTCAAGGCAAGGGCCTGAGGACATTCCTCAGTTAAGACAAATCTTAGGTCATCTATTACTAGTGTTGAATTCATATTGTTTTTCCATGTTGAGTAATTATCGCCGTTTAGTTTCTCGGAAGCTAAGAGTTGATCTAGAGAGCTAGTCATGCTGAAAAGAAAAACATATCCTTTTTAGTAAAAAACATTAATCTTTTAAATCCAATTCAAGTTTAGAAAAAAAAAAACTAATAATGTACCCCTTCATTATATATTTTGCAACGGATATTTCAATGGTTTAGAATAACCTCCACCGAGGAGTGATCGACTATTCCTCCGTTTGAACCAAGACTATTCTTGACTAGATACTATCACCAGAATAACTCTATTCCATATAGTAACTCAGTTATTGCTACTTTGGTCAAGAATTTACCAACACTTAATAATTCTCGTATGTATGACCCTCCATTTTCAGACCTCAAAGATCGGAATCATTATGCTCCGAAGTTGGAAAAGACAGAATGAAAACGGAACTTGAGAGAACCCTATCTATTTCTAAATTTTGTGGAGTTTCGAATCCTATAATACAGCCCTTCCCATTGGTAGGTTGCTCCAGGGCAACATACAGGCACATTATAGGAATCTCAGGGTGCGACCTAATGGAAGAGACTGTAGGATGTGTTGACACACTTCCTTCTCCCACTTACTATGGAAACAACTTCCCCTATTCGCTTTGGTATTTGACTCATGCAAACAATCTCCGAATTGGAGTTTGGCTCCCAGGGCGGCCCAAAGCCAAGCATGAATCTCAAGGTGTGAACTCTTAGGGATGCAGAGTAAAAAGTACATTACTTTCTCTCCAGCTAAAGTGTTCTAGACGATATAGGGTATAAATACTTAGCGATTACATTTCGGCTAACTAAACATATCCTAAGTCTAGGTGATTCATCCGAGTATAACTTTTATACTGGATTTTTATCCTACAATGTCTAGGTGATAAACAAATTTTATTACCTCACACCGCTCACGCATGCTCATAAAACCGGTTTAACCTAACTCAAACGCCGACTCGATCTCCAGGTAGTAGGTGTTCCATGAACCGTTAACTTAAAAACCTTCAACATTAGTCATCTTATCTGACTTTTTGCCATGATCTTGACGGGTGAGTTTTCTTATAACTTCGGTTTTACAAGATATCGACCTATTTTCTATGAAAATTGAGATTCCTCAAAGGTTAAACCTAAGTGAGCATGCATCTTATCTTTGTTATAGATTTTAGAAGTCTAGGTTATTTTATAACAATTATAAAATAAATTATAAAATAAATTATAACAATTATAACCCTAGAGCATTCATCTATAACATGCTTCCTTCAATCAAACATGCTTTAATATAACACTTATATTAAAACTAAGCATGCATAGTATATATATTTTATAACACTTATAAGATATTACAAATGTATGTCACACGTTTTTCCTATGGTGGGGTTTTAGCATACTATATGCACACATAATCAAACAACATTATATATCACATGCATAATAGGTAAACAACACTAAAGTGGACCAATTTTGGCATTAAAAACAAACAAATAACTAATTTATTACAAAATTCAGCAACCAGCTTCCCGAAATCGGCTTCAAACACTTTGAACCATCTTGAATCGGCCAAAAAACTCTCGTACCGACCCAAAAACTCCAAAAACCTAGTTGAATCGGTCAAACGGATCGGTCCACACCGTCTGGTCAACGGTCGCTGGCATAGTCAACGAAATGCAGGCAAGTTGGGTCTAACGGAAACGAAGCGGGTGCACGGGCAGCTTCGAATCGGGTCGCATGAATCGGAGCGGGTGGGCGTTCGGGTCAGATTCGATCGGGCAAACGTACGAAGCCAGGCATGCGTGTGAGGCTTCTCCAAATCGGGTCGGATTGCTCAGGCTGGCGAGTCGGGTCTGGGAGCAGAATTCGGGTCTGTGATGCAATTTTTTTCTAATTTGCTAATGTTCTCTCCCCCGGAATCAAGAAATTACAGCCTAATTTCAACTCTAATGGCTCCAACAAATTTACAGACCCTTTTTCACACATTAATGCTCATAAATATGTGAACAATTACAAAATCCACAAGAAATTTAAAGGAAAACAATGCCAAAATCATAATAAACCCATTTTAGTCCACATTTCATTCAACACTTGAATAGAAAGGAAAAAAACACCCACCAAAAGCAATTGAACGTAATTCTAGCATGCTCTGATACCACATGATGGAACATGAGACATACGCAGCGGAATTAGGATCTAATTATACTCTAATTGCTTTTAATTAAAAGGAAACTAGCATGCAAATCAATGGAAAAACAATAAATAAAAAGATAGGATACAACCTTTGTAGCTCCTGAACACCGCTTTTCTCGTTGAATCTCGACCTGAACTCTTTCGGACCACCACTAGAGTTGACCTACTATCCTCTGGACTCAGAATCGGGTCGTGGGACCTAGTGGATGAAGAAAACCGAGAGAGAGAGAAAATAGATGGGAAAAATAAGATGGAATTTTGGTTTTGGGTTTTCCCTTTGTTTTTTAGCCCAATTTTGAAAAACTAAATTTGACAAAATTGCAAGAGTTTTAAATCCAAATTCAAAAGCCTAATTTATAGAAAAAACCATGCAACAATTGTATGAACCAAATCCATAAAAACCCAACACCTATAATCCACTATTTTAGTGGGCTTAATGTCTCCACTATAAGCCAACACCTAGCCCACTATTTTGTTAGTGGAATTATCTAACAAAAGTTTGGATTTTCCCACTAACTTTAGTCAAAGGGCAAAATAGTCATTTGGTCAAGTCAAACTTTGACAAAAAGTCAACATTTTGACTTTTTATGATTTTTTTCCGTGTTGACTAATTTTAACCTCCCGAGCATGAATACGCATTCATTTTCTCAAAATTCAAATCACATTTGAATATAAGGTCGGTCAAAGTTTGACTTTTTAAAGTCAAAAGTTAAATCTTTGACTTTTTATATCTTTGACCATTTCCATCATTTTCGAGCTTCCGAATATTAATGTATTCATATTCTTGATATTTAAATCACATTTAAATATTAAAGTTGTATCTCTAAACTGAAAAACCCGACCATTATGTCACATATACTTGTTGGTTTCTCTCTCTTCACCTAATTCGAACAATTCGAATTATTCTATCATACTGTTCTAAGTTTATTCCATATGAGCTAGTAGGGGAATCTAATGGACCTATAGATCATGGGCTCTAATGATCCAAGATTAGTTAGCTAAACTCTTTAGACGGAGCTAATCAACATTCGTTAACTAATGGGTCATTCCACTATAGTTCCGTAGTTGCACTACCCTCACTATATGTCCATTTGATATAACCCCGATTAGTAAGCTAATCCTTCACAGGTTGTTCATAATCTCGGCTGGGTCATAAAAACTGTTTTACCCCCAAGACAACATCTTGTTTCTTAAGTTCCACTTATCCTCTAATGAACAATTGGTTTAAGGTCCAACCTATAAACTGAATCCCTCTAGGGCCAAGGAGAGGGTGGGGCCCCTTATTCAAGACTTGGATTCAATACTAAAGGGAACAACCTATCTACTTTCCCTATAACGGGTAGGAGTGAATTCCGTCTTGCACTCTATGTTCCTAGCTATCCATCCGATCTTACCCTTGAAATGGGAGATTTATTGGGCCAGCGATGATGAGCTGCTCTCACCTATGCAGATCTAAGGATAATTCCGAGTAAACAGGAGTTCATAGTTAGCTCAGGATTAAGATTAAGTTACCTAGGTCATCAATTAACAAAATAGTCAGTTTTATACATAAAACGGCATTTAGAACGTAAAAAGTGACTATTTTATGGTTTAGTCTTATGTAAACTCTTTACATAGGATGCCTCCACTTTCATGTCTCCACATGAATGATTTAGGATCACATCGTTTGTACTAACTACAAAGTGGACCGCATCCATAGTGTCCCCAGAATAAGGCGCCCAACCTTATTCATATACTATAGACCATTTTGGCTATATATTTGAACTTGATCCACATTTATGTCACTACATAAAGTTCAAACTACATTAAATAGCCTCAGGACCTTAGTTTATTGGATTCAAGATTACAATTTCAATAACAAATTTATCGAAAAAAAAAAACAGAATATGTTTATTAATTTACAAACTATGAGTTTTAAGACATAAAATCTAACATCACTGATGTTCTGTGAATTTTGTTTAGGGAAGAAGACCAAAAAGATCAACTTCCTCTAATTCCCCTTTCGCGATATATTGTTGAGAGAATTAAAAGGGTAGAGAATTACATAACTCCCTCTTTCAAATAAATTCAAAAAATGAATTTAATAAATAATTATACATACATACATATATACATACATACATAATAAACAACTTATTATACAGTGTACATATGTTATATCGAATATAAAACATAACCTATAGTTTTTATATTGTATCAAATACAATATAACCTATAGTTTGAATTCTCTCAATAATTTACGATACTCAATATAAATCAAATTTATATTTAATATATATAAATCCAATTCATATAATTACTATTTGAATCAAATTCAAATATTTGTTTTCTCTTAAATAAATTTTATATTATAATGTATCAAATACATTATGTTAATTATGTTAATTTAAATTATATCATATATAATTAATTTTCTACATTAATTTGAACAATTCAAATTAATTTAATTCTCAATAATTCCAGTTGAAGCTACAGAGGTGACTTTATGAACTTGTAGATTGAAGTTTCAATGGTACTTGGATAATTAATTAAACTCCTTTAATTAAATTACCCAACTTTCATTAACTATCGGTCACTCCACTAAAGATTGACAGCTGCACTCTTCGCACTATAGATATATTTATGTGTCCATTAGATATGACCAGCCAACAGTTCGATGACCTTTCATAAATTACTCGTAAGTACAGCTGGGCCAAAATTACCGTGTTGCCCCTATAGTTATGTCTAACTTCTTAAGTACCACCTATCCCTTTAATGGACAATAAGTCATAGTCCAACTATGACCAAACCCCTCTTGGGTCAAGAGAGGGTGTGGCGCCACATTGTTTAAGCCTTGGAATAAGCCTTAAGGGAGCAATTTATCTACTTACCCCGACATTAAGTAAGGAGTGAATTCTTTCTTGTGTAGTTATATTCCCAGCTCCGCAATCAAACGAATCCCTAAAATGGTAGGCATATTGAGTCGGTGAACTGGCCACTCTCACCCATGCAAATCAAAGGACCACCTTCATAAAAGCAGGAGTTCAAAACTCATTCAGGATTTAGATCATGTCATCTATGGTGCATCCTGGTTAAATGTAAGTCTCTACTATTAACGGTGTTATATAATGAGACTATTCATTTCGTGGTCTAGTCTTATACATACCCTTTTGTTGGAACACCCCACTCACATGTCTCTATATGAATAATTAGGATTAGATCATTTGTAGAACTTTACAACAATTGTAACATCTATAAAGCGTGCCATATTCGTAGTGTCACCAGAATAAGGTACCCAGCCTTATCCATCTACTACAGATCATTCAGGTTATCACTTAAACATAATCCACATGTATGTCTCTACATACACGTTTAAGCTTTAGAAGGTAAACTTGGATGTTTGTTTATTAGCTTTGTGGATTAATGCTACAAAATGTCGAATAAAATACCTCAAATTTTATTAAATAAATAAACTATTTATACAATATAATTACAAACTACAGAGCCCACAAGATTTAAGGCATCGACTCCAATAATATTCCACTTGTTCTAAAGTTAGTGGAGTGTACATTATAAAAGTCATACTAATACAAAAGTACACAAAATAAGAAAATAGGGCATAATAAGCACCCAATACAAAGTCTCTCACTTGCCCTAGACAAGATATGGTATGTCCCATAGACTCATACTCTGCAGGCGACCCTCAAATACCTTAGCCGTGAGAGCTATCGTAAATGGATTAGTAACGTTGTGCACTAAAGCTATCTGCGTGACGATCACGTCCCCTCGATGCATAATCTATTGAATGAGATGATACTTTTGCTCTATATTCTTCCTAGGGGTGTACATAGTCCGGGTTGGGCCGGGTTAGAAGATTTTTATCGACCAACCCAAAAATTCGGGTTGGCTAATAATGAACCCTATTCATTCTTTTTTGGAGGGTCAACCCAACCCAAAATTTCTGGGTTGGGCCGGGTTGGGTCACCGGTTCTGTTTTTTTTTAGCTTACCAATTGGCAAATGCTACACCTGTCTCTTATACACATCTAGATGTGTATAAGAGACAGGGGTTGACCCGACCCTGAAATGGGGTAACCCAGACCCAACCTGAATTTAATATTTTTTAACCCAACCCAACCCTTGCAGTTTGGGTTGGGTAGTCCGGGTTGGTCGGGTTACCGGGTTTTTTGAACACCCCTAATTCTTTTCGCATTTGTGACTCTTAGCTCTCGAAAATTTGCCATATCACCACTATTATTACAATAAAGGGTGATGGGCTTTGACATGTCTGGAACCACTTCCAGATCAGTCAGGAATTTCCTGATCCACACAGCTTTACAAGCTACTACATACTCAACCTCCATAGTGGAGTCAATACTGCACCCTGCTTGGTGCTCCTTCAGACTACAACCTTTGTTAGGAGTAAATACTATTCCTGAAGTGGATTTCCTAGAATCCTTATCAGTCTAGAAATCAGAGTCCGTATATCCTATAACGATCAAATTTTTAGAACCATACACGAGCATGTAGTTCCTTGTTCTCCGAAGATACTTGAGGATGTTCTTAACGACGGTCTAGTAATCAAATTCTAGATTAGACTGATATCTACTGATTATCCCTACTGCATAGCAGATGTCAGGTCGAGTATAACATCGCATACATCAGGATACTAACAACCAATGCATAGGGGATCCGTCTCATTCCCTCAACCTTTTGAGGTGCCTTAGGACATTGTTCCTTAGACAAAATAACTTCATGTATGAAAGGCAGCAAACTTCTCTTGGAGTTCTGTATTGAAAACTTGACAAACATTTTGTTAATGTATAATGCCTAAGTCAAGGCCAACATTTTGTTCTTTCAATCTTTAAAGATCTGAATGCCCAGAACAAATTGCGCCTCTCCCAAGTATTTCCTTTAGGACTAGGTTGCTAGCCAATTTTTAATTTTAGTCAATAGACCCACATCATTCTCAATGAGTAAGATATCATCTACATGCAACACAAGAAAAGCTACGGAATCATTGATGATTCTCTTATAAACACAAGGCTCATTAACATTATGATCAAAGACATAAGATTTGATCACAGTATAAAATCTTATATTCCAAGATTGAGAAGCTTGTTTCGATTCATAGATGGACCGATTAAACTTGCAAACCTTTTACTCTTAACCATGGGCTATGAATCCCTCAGGTTACTCCACATATATAGTCTCCTCAAGATTGCCATTCGAAAAAGTAGTCTTGACGTTTTTATTTGCCAAATCTCATAGTCTTAATATAAGAAAATGGATATGAGTATCCGAATAGACTTCGACATGGCAACAAGTGAGAAAATCTTCTCATAGTCGACTCCCTCAACTTGGGTATAACTCTTTGCCACAAGCCTAGCATTAAAGGTTTGCACCTTTCCATCAACACCCTATTTTCTCTTGTAGATCCATTTCAACCTTTAGGTTTAACCCCATAAGGTTGATCTATAAGATCCCAAACTGAATTGAAGTACATTGACTCCATTTCGAGATCCATAGCTTTGATCCACTTATCTTTGTCAACATCCCCCATTGCCTTCTTGTAAGACATGGATCCTCAACATCATCGTCAGCTATGATAACTAGAGTTTATGTTAAACCCATATAATGAGTATGTAGGTTCGTAACTCTCCCACCACGTCGAGGCTCCCTCAACGTTTGAGGGGATGTGACCTACTAGATGAACCAACTTCAATAACTCTTGTTGAGGTATTGGGCTCTTCAACAACTCTTGTTGAAGATTCAGTAGTTTCACTAGAAAGTTCATTTAACACTATCTTACTAGGGGTTTATGCTCCCTTATATGATCATCTTCTAAAAATGTAACATTTGTCAACACAAACACTTTATTATCTTTAGGATCGTAGAAGTAACCACCTCTCTATTGGGTTGTATGTCTTAAAACTCGCAGTTTGTAAAATTAAACATATTCTATTTGCAATAAAGAGGTTATTGAGGTTTATTCATTAAAACTGTTATTGAATATGTAAATTGCATTTACAAAAACTAAATCCAATAAATTAAGATTCATGGCTAATACATGAGTACTTGGACTTTATGTGGAGACATAAAAGTGGATCAAGTTCGAGTAGATAGCCAAAATGGTCTATAGTATACGAATAAGGCTGGATACCTTATTTTGGAAACACTATCGGATGTGGCCTGCTTTGTATTTAGTACAAATGATGTGATCCTGAAATTGTTCATGTGGATACATACGAGTGGAGGCATCCTGTGCAAAGTGTTTGTATAAGACAAGATCAAGAAATAAGTCACTCTTACTTTATAACGTCGTTTATTGTATAGAACTAACTATTTTAAAGTGATGATCTAGGTAACTTGACCTTAATCCTGAACTAACTATGAACTCCTATTATTCGGGATTATCCTTAGATTTGCATGGGCGATGGTTGCCTCAACAGTGCTTGCTCAATAATTCCCCTATTTCAGGGGTAAGACCAGGTAGATAGCTGGGGACATAGGGTGCAAGATTGAATTCGCTCCTACCCGATTTTAAGGATAGAGGAGAGGTTGTTCCCTTAGGTGCTGATTTCGGGTCTTGAACAAAGAGCCCCACCCTCTCATTAGCTCGAGAGGGACTCAGTCTGGTGATTGGATCACAAACCAATTTTTCATTAGAGGATCAGTGAGACTTAAGGAGCAAGATGTAATCTCGGGGGTAAAACAACTTTTGACCCAACCATTATTACGAACAACTTGTGAAAGGTTGACTTACTGATCATGACCAAATCAAGTGGATAGAAATATATTTACAGTGAAGGGAGTGAAACTATTTAGCTTTAGTGGAGTGATTCAGTAGTTAACAAATGTTGATCAATTCAGTTTAAAGAGTTTAGCCAATTAATTTTGGATTGTTGAGCCTATGATCTGTAGGTTCATTAGGTCCCTCTACTAGCTCACAAATGAATTAAACCTTAGAATAGCTTGATGAGTGAATTTGAAACATTCAAATTCGAATAAAGGGAACCAGTAATTATATACGATATAATAACATGTTTAATTATCAAATTAAATGAAATTGGAGAATTGGATAATATTTAAATAAGATTTAAATATTAATTACATGAATAAGGATTCATGTTTAGAATAGGTGTTATATTAATTTAATATTTGATATTGAATTAATTAATTAATTAAACTGTTTAATTAATTATTTTAAATTTTATTTAAAATTAATTGTTTGAATTAAAAATTTTACTTAAAATTATTTTTGAAGGATTTGATTTCAATTAATTAAGAGAATTAATTTAAAAAATTTATTTTTTAAAAAATGATTTTTATTGAAAATCATTTAAATTGGAAAAATACTTTAATTGGATTTTTCCAAAATGAAACACCTACAATCCCACTTAATCTCAAGGTGCTTGGTGTCATTCATACATGCAATCTGATTTGCATGTTATTTTTGACAAAAACAGAGAGAATTTGCTAGGAATTGGATTCATGCAATCTATTTTGAGAAGAAAATTGGGTTTTGTTTTATTCTTCACAAAACACCAAAACATCTTCTCCAATGTTGCTTAATTCATTCTCATTTTGGGTTTCACCACCCAATCTAAGGGCCTAGAGAATAGTAGGGAAGATCAAGTGGTTGTCCACAAGCTTTTGGTGTTAAGATTCAAGCTAGAACTGAAGGATTGAAGAGTTCTTCAAAGGTATACCTCTGAAACCCTATTCTCTTTATATGAACTTACATATTTCTTTACTAAAATTGATGGAATTAGAATACTTAAGATCCTAATTGCTTCCGAATGTTGAATGTCGACACCATCAATTGGTATCAGAGCATGATTTAAGCACTCAATTCATGTTAATTTTAGCTTGGTGGGTGATTTTCATAGATTGTATAAAAATGGATGTTGAAATAGCTCTGTCCAGTCAGGTGCGATCAATACAGTTGTAGTTATCAATGCGTTCTTCAGTATTTTGAATGCGTTGAGGCATTATTCATCAAAGTCAAACGTTCTCTTGGTCTCCAGCAACACACTCAATGATCGAGCAATCTTTGAAAAGTCCTTCACAAAACGTCGATAAAATCCTGCATGCCCCAGGAAGCTCTTGACAGCCTTCACATTTGCTGGAGGTGGGAGCTTTTCAATGGCCTCAATCTTTGCCTTATTCACCTCCAGCCCTTCCTTGGAGACTTTTTGCCCGAGATACCTTCATTCACCATGAAGTGGCACCTCTCCCAATTCAGCACAAGTTTCGTCTCTTCACATCTTCTCAGTATCTTCTCCAAATTTTTCAGACAGACTTCATATGTTTGCCCGTAAACTGAGAAGTCGTCCATAAAAATTTCCACTGAATCTTCAAGATACTCAGAGAAGATGGTCATCATGCACCTCTGAAATGTGCTCGATGCATTGCATAATCTGAACGGCATGCGAGGGGCAGGTGAATGTAGTTTTCTCTTGGTCTTCAGGAGCAATCACGATTTGGTTGTAGCCCGCATACCTGTCCAAAAAGAAGAAGTGATCATTTCCTGCTAGGTGGTCTAGCATCTGGTCAATAAAAGGCAAGGGGAAATGATCCTTATTTGTCGCTGCATTGAGTTTGCGGTAGTCCATGTAGATCCACCAACCAGTGACAGTTCTCATTGGTATTAATTCATTGTTTGCATTGGGAACTACCACCATTCTTCCTTTCTTGGGCACACACTGCACGGAGCTGACCCACGTGCTATCGGCGATTGGATAAATAATGCTCGCGTCCAACCATTTGATTATCTCCTTTTTCACAACTTCCTTCATTGCAGGGTTTAGTCTGCGTTAAGGTTCGATCGACCCTTTTTGGTTTTCTTCGTGACGTATCCTGTGCATACAATATGCGGGGCTGATTTCTCTTATGTCTGCTAGTGTCCATCCTATTGCTTTTATGTACTTCTTCAGGATGCTCAGTAGCGCATTCTCTTGTTCTTCTTGAAGTGCAGAGGAAATTATCACTGGTAGAGTTTCATTTTGCCCCAAGAAAGCATACTTCAGATGGCTTGGTAAGGTTTTTAATTCCATAATGGGTGGTTGTTCCAAGGAAAGTTGTTGTGCTTTTCTCTCTTCATTTAACATCAGTTTTTCTTCTTTGGTTGTCGTTTGCATAATCGCATTGTAGGTTGCTACGGATGCAGTCGCATCTTTTCTTTCATCTTCATCTTCAGACTCTTCTTCTTTGTTACAACTGGGTTCATTGTTGGAATCTATCAGGTCTTCTTCTTCCGGTACTTTATGGCTTTAATAATGTCAAACCTGAGCTTCGTTCCATTCACATTCAGCGTGATCTCTCCCTTGTACACATCAATTTGAGCGCGACTAGTGGATAAAAATGGTTGTCCCACTATGATGGGTACATCTTTGTCCGCTTCATAATCGAGAATGATGAAGTCTGTCAGAAAAATAAACTTGTCAATTGAGACTAGGACATCCTTCACCTTCCCCTCTAGATGAACTAGGGACCTATCCGCCACATGGAGAGTCACCGTCGTGGGTGTTAGCTGCCTCACATTCAACTGTTTAAAAATTGAAAGAGGCATTAAGTTGATATTGGCCCCGAGATCGCAAAGTGCTTGACCTATATATATCCTGCCAATTGAGCAGGGTATCGTGAAACTTTTGAGGTCACGCATTTTTGGTGGAATAATGGTTTTTGACCTTTGCATTAACGCCACCGTTGCGAACTTCCCTATGCTTCTTTTCTTCATCACCATGTCCTTAAACAACTTTGCATACCTTGGCATTTGTTCAATCGCTTCAGTGAAAGGGATGTTGATGTGCAACTGTTTTAACATGCCCATGAAGCGATGATACTGCACTTCATCATTTTTCTTCTTCTTAAATCTCTGAGGGAATGGTGGCAACTGTATTTTCAAAGTTCCCTGTTCCATAGGCTTAGAAGTGGAAACAACTTCCGGTACCATCATCTCATTTTCATCTGGTTCCTTTTGTGTCAATGGGGTCTGGGATTCCTTCGCAACTAGATTAGTCTGACTTGGCTCCTTCTTCTCTTTCGCTACTATTTTCTCGTTTTGCAAAGTCACAACTTGACATTGCTCCTTTCTCATGTTCCCCGAGTTGTATGGGAGCTCAGTTGAACTCGGCAAGCCCCTTGCAGTTTACTTTTAAGCTCACTTGCAATATGTCTTATCTGAATTTTGAGATTGCGGATTGAAGTCGCCTGATTCTGAAGTATTGTTTCATTCTTCTCAATATACTGTTTTAGTAAACCCTCAAGAGATGAAGATTGTGGCGCCTGTGAACTGCTAGCTTGATTTTGCGATTGATCGTTTGTTCGCGGGAAAAATTCTGGTGGCCCTTCTTTTTGCGCCATTGGTTGATAATTTTGTTGTTGATTTTTCCACACGAAGTTAGGGTGGTTTCTCCACCCAGGGTTGTAAGTGTTAGAGAAAGGATTATTCTTTACGAAGCATATAGATTGCGGATTCCTCGGACATTCTTCCATCGGATGCAAATCTCCACAATTAGCACAACTTATGCTTGTCTGCTTGATTGCGTTGATTTTCCCTCTTTACGATTCTGGGCTATTGATTGCGATGCCTTGTATCAGATTCAGCATCGTATTCATTTGATTTTGTAGCGATGTGATGGCCCCATTGCTTGTGTCACCTTTTTTAATTCTAAGTCATTGATCGCTTTCCCTTCAATCTTCGTGATTCTTTGAAATGCGATCAAGAATATTTTTAGCCTCATCATACGTTTTGCCAAGCAGACCTACAACTGCTGCCGCATTGGCAGCTGTCTGCGATGCAGGGTTCAAACCGTGATAAAAGATGTCCATTTGGAGACAATCGGGTAAGCCATTGTATGGACAATCTCACACCAATCTCTTAAACCTCGCCCAGGCATCGCTAAACGATTCGTCAATATCTTGTTCAAAATTCGTAATCAACTTCCTCCTTCTTGCGTTCTCTGTCGGGGGGAAGTACTTCTTCATGAACTTCTCTACTACTTGTCCCAAGACGTAATCTCCCCTGTTTCGAGAGAATAGGCCAATTTTCTTGCTTGGTTGCATAATGAAAATGGAAACAATGTTAGTCGAACTTCCTCAGCTGAGATGTTTGTGAACACAAAAGTATTGTAGATTTCAATAAAATTTCAGAGATTGGCGTGCGGATCCTCGCCACGCCTTCCATCAAACTGTTCGGCTGTCTGAATCATCTACAACATAACCGGCTTCATCTCAAACCTCGATCCATCTAGGGCTGGCCTCATGATTCCTAGTGAGAAATCATAGAGGTTGGGTGACGCATAGTCCCAGATGGGTCTATTGCGGTTGTTCGCCAAGAGTATGAGGTTTTCCATGATATTATTAGTGTTTGTTGCTCTGTCTTTCGGTTGTTCTGCCATATTGGGATTTCTCTCTTGTTGTTGTCGATGGTTGTTTCTTCTTCTTCTTCGGAATGTTCTTTCAATCTTTGGGTCGTAGTTGGGTTCAGAAACGTGTCCTTCGCTCATACGACACCCGCTTCTTCCCTTACCAAAGGAGAGGCAGTGCACAGAGGTTGAAAGCTACAAAGAAAATAAAAAAGTTACTGTTAGTGCAAAATGTACTGCCGTAGTCCCCGACAATGGTGCTAAAAACTTGATGCATTGTGAATGTGATGAAATAATAGTGTGAAATTGTGGTGGTAGATTATGCATTGCGCATGCAAGTTTTCCTAGTAACACCCAAGTATAAATCTTACTAGGTTTCCTGGTAAGTCCAGGGTTGAACACAGGGACTACTGAGATACTATGCGTTGGTAAATTTTGATTCCTTTACGGTGACAAAAACAAATGTGGTTGATGTGTTGTTTTAAGTATAGATCCTATGCGGCAGAATTGAGTAAAGAGTTGATGACAGTGAAAGTTATAATGAGTATGCGGGGAACAGGTTGAGAAGGGATTTAGCTAACACTTTCTACGATTACGTTCAAGTTATGCTATCATGCTACACACACACAACAACATGTCATCTCTCAATACAAATGCCATAGTTCCTAATTCTAGGATGCATGCGATGTATACGATAATGTCGATAGGACTTATGTCTAAGCCTCTATTCTTGTCTATGCGATGATGAATGATACACACATACACAAGGTGACCGCATACTATTATATCCTATTTCTAGGGTGCATGCGATACATAATAGAAAATAGAACTTATCTCTAAGTCTCTATCTCTTGCTTATGCGGTTCTAAGCTGACTCTCTCAAGCCTAGATTCTAACCTGAGTCTCTCAAGTCTAGGTTCTTTCTTTAGACTACTCTCTCAAGTATCTCTAAAGGGTGAAGGACGCATACATAAGACAAGATGATCGCATAAAGTAAAGATCTTAGGTCATGCTAGCTAAGTGCTTCTCAACCCATTCAGAAATTTAGCTACTCATGCGAAATACGAAGAGGTTAAACAGATGTTGAGATGCAAATTCCATTTTATAAATAAAGTCAGAATACAAAAAAACAATGGAAAGTAGGGATAAGAAGCTCGGTAGAAATGTCTTGCTTCCCGAGGCTTTTACACTGTCTTTTACTCTACTCTGTCCAGAAGAATATCCTTGCTTTCGCAAGTGTTAACCCTCTCTCCTTTTTAGCGCTTCCCGACAATCTTTCGAGCTGACCAGGAATGATCTCTTAGCGTCTTCTTCTCTTCGCTCACCTCCACCTCTAAGTATATGAACAATTACAGACTAATAGATAACTACTTGTATATTCTATCTTCTATGCATATGGCGAACTGTGTAGAATTCGAACTCGAACTCTTTTAATGGTGGTGGCCTTCGGTATTTATAGAGCTTCAGAGTGAAGAGCTTTTCTCTCTAATGATTGCAATGATGGGAGGTCATTAAATCTTCTGCCTGATGTACTTACAACAGTGTCTCGTTAGCGGCTTGTCAACTAAATTCGGATTCGACCATCATTAGCTTTCCATCCCATCATGATTATTATGCTTTCACCTTGATGCGTCGTCTTTATCAGACCACCTTCTTGAGCGAATTTTCACGAGTGCATACAATCGCATGACTTTGCGGTCGCAATCTTCCAATGCGCTCAGGCGCCGAATTCCTTGGATCACAATTTGCTTTTTGCCGACATATTTTCTTGCACAAAATAAGTAAATTAGTTGCTTTAATGCGATGGATCATGTGATCACAATATTCTCAACTTAATGATTTTGGACACGATTTTGCATATTTTAACCGTTGCATTCCCACATTGTTTTATATATTTGCATTGTAATAACGTGCATTTCTGCCCGTTATCAGGCATGCTAACAATTTTCCAAGGTACAATCCCAATTTCCAATGCAAGTCATAATAAACAGAACAACACGAATCAGATCAACCAATAAAATCTAAGAAAAACACATTTTTTGATCATGCCAATTTTTCAAATTTTACACACAAACACACACATATATAATTCAACACAACAAAATAATAAAACCATTCACAGACTCCTGTTATTCTTCAGGAATTTTCCTAGCATAGCTCCTGGCCCAGTTTCCTTGAATTTCACTTCTTTTCAAGAAATCCCAAGTTAGTCCAAACATTCCTCCAATAATTTCCTTTTAATAAATAAATAACTTAAAAATAAAATAACCAGCATTCCTTCTTTAGAAATACCAAAATAGGCCTAACTTTCCAAAAAAAAAGCCTTTGGAGGTCATTTGGTGGGCTGATGGGAATTGGAGCTGCCAGAAGGGTGCTGCCACACACAGCTGGGCATTGCTGGGTGTCAAGCATCACATAGGGTGGGCAGGACGCAGCACTGGGCATTGCGCTGGACTGGGCGTGCGCTTGGGCGATCGCGGTGCAAGTCTGGCAGTGAAATACGCACAAGCGTGCGTTGGGGCGCTCAACCGCGTGGTTGTACATGCTGACAAGCGCTCACTTTCCTTGCGTTAGGCGTCTGTGCACGCCTAGCATGGAGCGTCTGTGTGCTGGCGATGATGCACAGGCAGGGCTAGGTGATGGGGCTGTTAGGTGTGCGCCCAGGCACGGGTGACAGACAATGGGCGTTTGCGTGCTGTGCAATGCGTCCGACTGGGCTTTCAGCCTTCTAGCGTTGATTCCTCTTTCCTCACAACTCCAACTCAAACGATAGCCCAAAATCTCTCACTTTATCCCTTCTGAACCCTCTCACACTAAAATCACTCAAAAGGCACGAGTGAATTGTGAAAACCAAGCCCCCAAAATGGCCCTATTTATAGGCATCCGAATTTCCCCTCAGGTTGACACCTCCACCTTCTTCGCATGTCCAAATGCCCTTCCCATATGCTGCCAATGCCTCCTCTTGATACCTTTTCCTTGAAGCGTCTTCACCTCCCTTGGCCAACGCAAAGCCTTTTCTTTGCATGTCTTCTCATGCTTCCATCTTTCCTTGGTTCAAGCCTAACTCACCTTTGATCATCCACTTGTCCTGACGAGTTGCTAACTTATCCTTTCTCTCTAAGACACACCTTTTCAACACATACTTTATCCTAATGGCCGCATGCCTCTCATGAATGCATGCTATGTCCTAATGCTTGGCCCCTTGTGTCAACACTACTTCAAGACCATCACATACTTCTTCCCTTTGCAGCACACTCTTCCCACAAATGGCTTACGCTTGGCGCATAACCTTTACGGCCAACATATCCTTATATTCTCATCCTATAGGCCGTCGCATGCTTTCCAACGCATACAACACACCAACACATGCAAACCTCCTCGCCTAGGCCAACCTTGTTGCATATGTCCATGAGGCCTTCCCTAACCTCACAATGACTTAGCCATCACATGGTTTCAATGCAAAGACATTGCCTTGCCCATTCATGCGATCAACTAACCTCCAATTGCCTTGCCCGATGCCTTGCCCTAAGCTCACAAGTCCTTGTGTGCCGCATGACCTTATTCTCGGCCACACCTTGCGTTTGACATATCCTTCATGCCCCCGCCTAGACAACTCTTTTACACTCTTGCTCGGTTGCCCACATCATGCGTCCATCATGGACTTGCTAGGCTTAACACTAGAGATGTCCAATTTTCCTATGGGGACGGGGCCTCGCGTCGAGGCGGGGATTCCCCAATTAGGCGGGGAATGGGGGAGGGAGTGGGGGTCCCCGTGAGCTAAATGGGGACGGAGACGGGGAATGCATTCCCCGTCCCTCCCACCCCACCCCTAGCCCGCCCCGTTCCCACCCCCGCCTCGATTAGCTTTTACATATTTATTTAGTATAGTTAATTAATGTTATGTTATTATTATTATTATATAAATATTATATTTAAAATTCAAATTTGATTATTTATTGGGAAGATAATGAATATGTTTAAATTGAATGTTTAAATTTAGATTATATATGTGAATAATTTGATTTATATTTATTTTTTTCTACTAAAAAAATTAATTAGCTTTTTTAGGCCAAAATTTGAGTAATTTATCTTTACATTCAAATTTTCATATAAAACTAACAATAATAAATAATTTAGTGATAAAGTTAATGATTTAATTAAAATTTCCTCACATTAATGATTTAAATTAATTGGATTTTTTACCAAAAAAAAAAGTAATGGGGAAAAATTCCCAGACGGGATCTCGATCCCTACGAATTCCTCGTGGGGAATCCCCACCCCGATCCCTGTGGGAAATTTCATGGGGATGGGGAATGAAATGGGGAACTCCGCCCTATGGACATCTCTACTCAACACTCCTTGCTTGGTGTCTTGGTCATATGCTTCACACCAACGCATAGTGTTCTTAAGCATTCAATACCTAATAAGCCTGCCTAACCTCTAATGACAATGTCAACACCTAAACTTTAAATGGCAAGGCCATTGTTTTGCACTCCCTTATCCTAATGCATGGCATCAACACATGCCTTCCATACTTAGCCAAAATCTTATCACCTAAAACCTCACTTGACCATAACTTAAGTTTTACCCTTTAAGGTCTAGTTTTCAAAACTTAAGGCATTTTCCTTCTCTTTTATCCTTTTTCAAGCTTCCTTACTAACCAAGTTCTAACCTAATTCACTTAGGTGAAATTCAGGATTTTACATTGTAATTGAAGAAAGTTTGAAGCAAGCTCAACAGTAGAAACTCAAAAGTGAAGCTTCGGCCTTACATCGTTGCAACGCTGTTCTTTAGCCAACCCAAAAATGAAACAAAAGCCCATGGCGTTGCAATGTTGTTCATCCCAGCCCAAAATGTGTGCGCGCGCCAATCGGCGGTCCAGGCGATTTGATTGGACCGATTTGACTCTTTTTTGTTCGATTCAGTAGGCATTTGACTAATTCAACCCGATTTCAAGCCTTAGAGGTCCGATTCGGGTCGGTTCCTGTGGTTCACAGGCTGTTTGAAGTTGTTTTTTTAAATTATTTTTGTAATATTTTAGGTTGTTTGCTTGCTTAGGATGCCAAAACTTGTCCATATTAGTGTGTTTAATTATTTATGCATTATCAATGTATGTTATAATTAAATAAATCTTGTATATGCATATAGTATGCCATGTAGATTTAAAATCTCACCATAAGAAGCATGTAATATGCATTGAAAATATGTTATAAATGGTTATAATATATAGAATGCATGTGTTAGGGTTTCATGTTTTAATATAAAGTGTTATATTAAATTGTGAAATGCTTGATGAGTGTTATGGATTGAAAGCATGCTTATATTTTATAAAGTGTTATAAAATGAATTAGACATTTAAAATCCATAACAAAGATAAGATGCATGCTCACCTAGGGTTAACAAATAACAAATTGTTTTAATAGTTAAAATAGGTCGTTATCTTGTAAAACTTTGGTTACAAACTCACCCGAGCTAAAATCCTGTCCAAGGCTGGAGGTACATAAGTTGACGGTTTACGAAACACCTACTACTTGGGGATTTTAGTCGATTCTTGAGCATTGTTAACCCAATTTTATGAGCATGTGTGAGCGAGGTTTTAAATTGGTTTATCACCTAGACATCGTAGGTTAAATCCAAATATAAACGTTATACTTGGAAAATCATCTTGACTTAGGTTGTTTTATTAGCTAGAATATTCCTAAATAAATATTTACCCAAAACAAATAGAACACTTCAATGAGAGATTAATAATATATACAATATGTTATTCTTAGCTCTCACATTCTTAAGTATTCACACCGTGAGACTCATGCTTAACTTCTTGTTACCCTAAGAGTGACCTCCATTCGGAAATTTTTGCATGGGTCAATAGCAAGATGAATAGGGAAAGTAGTTCATAGTAAATGTACGAAGGATGTGTGTCAACATATCCTGCAGTCTCTTCCATTAGTTTAGACCATGAGATTCCTATGTTGCGCTTGCTTGTCATATTTAGGCAACATAAGCTAGTTGTTTTACGGCGGCTACCCCCTTGGAGGGTTGGAATATGGAATTTAAGACAACTCGAACTCCAGAAATGGATAGGATTTCTTAGGTCCATTCCTAACCTTGTCCTTCTATTTTAGTAGCATCGTTGGAGCCGACCTCTGAGGCCTGAAAAGGGAGGGTTACACTTACAAGAGTTACTAAATGTTAGTAAGTTTTTGGCCAAAAACGGTAACTAAATAACTATAGGAATAAAAGTTATTTTGGAGTTAGTATTTAGTCAAGAATGTCTTACTTTAGTAAAGGAGTATTTGACTGTCCCTCGGTAGTATCTATCCTGACTCACTAAAGTATCGTTGCAAATAAATAATGAAATTTGGGTATATTATTACTTTTGCTAAAATTGATTAGATTTAAAAGAATTTTACCGGTTAGAATTTGTTTATGTTTTCAGCATGTCGAATTCTTCTAAATTACTCACTTCCATCAAGTTTAGCTGTCTTATTTTTTCAACATCGAATATAAATGCAATATCAACAGATGATGGTTTAAGGTTTGTTTTAATAGAGGAATGTTCTCCATCTCCCAGCTCATTTGCAAACCTAAGAGTTTGGAATGCATATGACAGATGGATTAAGGCAAATGAAAAGGTCCGAATCCATATCTTAGCAAATATATCTGATATACTAGCTAAGAAATTCAAGAACATGGTTTCTGCTAAAGAAATCATGGATTCATTACAGACATTGTTTGGACAATTTGTCCGAAACGATATTCTTGCAAATGTTTATAACCATGACATAAAGGATAGAACCTCTGTTAATGAACAAGTTATTGATATGTTAAAAGTAATAAACATAAATTTCATATTAGAGGAAACTGAGAAAGCATAACAAAGTAAATATGATTTACTTGTTATTGAAACATGTTTAGTGGAAAATGATAAATTAACCTGGATATTAGATTCAGGTGCCGCTAATCAGATTTTCGCTTTCGCTCAGGAAACTAGTTCCTAGAGGCAACTTACAAAAGGCAAAATAACCTTTAAGGTAGGAACTGGGGAGGTTGTCTTAGCTAAAGTAATGAGAGATAGGAAGTTATTTATTGAAGAAAGATTCATTTTACTTGGAAATATTTATTATATTGCTTTCATGAGGAGGAAGTTAATATATATCTCATGTTTCCTAGAACAAAAGTACAAAGTCTCTTTTAAAGATAATGAAGTGTTCATTATTTCAAAAGGCCTTAATTATGTTCTGCAAAACTGGAAAATAACTTGAGGTAAAAGTTGTTTTGAATATAGAGATATTTAAAACAGTTGAAACTCAAAATAAGAAATGGAATTTTTCTTCTAATGTTTATATTTGGCACTTAAGACTTGGCCACATTAATCTCAATAGGATTGAGAGATTGGTTAAGAGTGGACTCCTAAATCAGTTAGAAGACAACTCTTTGCCACTATGTGAATCCTGTCTTTAAGGTAAAATGACCAAAAGATCTTTTACGAGAAAAGGTCTTAGAGCCAAAGAACCCTTAGAGCTCATACATCATCGGTCGGTCAAGGTCATTTTCCGACCAAACCGACGCTGAACCAACCAGAATCGATTCTGAATCTTACCAAACCGGTCCTGATCATCGACTAAGTAGAAACACGATCGGCCGATCAGTCGATCGGTCGGTCGGTTTGGTCAATTTTTTTTCATTTTTTCAATTATATTTATTTATCAAAATTCCTAGAAAAATTGCTATATTTAATAGTTAGTACTATTTAGTATTTGCTATTAGATAAAAATTATATTTAGTTATAAATCATTATCGTTATAAATAGCAATTTTTTAGTACAAATAAATAATCAACTATTTGTTAACTTCCTTTTTCTTCCTTATCAATCATACTTAGTTTTCTCTCTTAATTTGTGATTGTGATTTAGAATTCAAGATACTATTTTATATTTTAATACTTATGGAATAGAGGTATTAAAAATAAAATATTGTTATGATTTGATTTGACAATCCTTAATATTTAACAATCAACATGTCCATTGTTTGGGATTGTGTTTGCTTCGCTTAATTGCTTAAAGAAGCACATAATACATATTACATATATATTTGAAAACAAAACTAATATGAGAGTCGAGAGTATACGTCACAAATAGAAATGTCACATGACACATACAATCAAATTAGAAATTACAAAATAAAGTCAAATACAACCAACTTACAATAAAACACAAATAGTAGTACGTCAAAAATAGTCAAATACAACCAAAATCAAATGATAAATGCTTAATCGATAACTGACAACTTTGCAAAATCTGGAAGGTCTTGAATCTCCTTTTCATTGTCCATAACCGCTCTGAATCCTATATAATTAAGATTAAGAAGAGAAAGACAACCTCATTAAGATTTTAAACTAACAAGTTACAACTACAAAATACAAATAAATAAAGTTTAACAATTGAATAAATACCTTCTTCAAATAATGAAGCTTCTTCCATGTCAAGATTTATTGGACCAGAATTTAGCCAATTTTGAGTACAAATGAGAGCCTCCACAATTTTTGGAGCCAATGGATAACGCGATGAATCAATAACATGTCCTCCTGTACTAAAAGCCGATTCAGACACTATAGTAGATACTAAACGACTAGCAAAGAGCTGCTTAAAGCTAACCAACAGGCGCAACATAGGAATATCACGGTCCAAACTAACGTAGACCACATGATATGTTGATACATTTCCTTCACCCACTTACTATGAACTACTTCCCCGTTTACCTTGTTATTGACTCATACATCTGCTTTCCGTATGGAGGTCACTCTAGGGTGACACGAAGCGTCATATGAATCTCACGGTGTAAATTATGCGGAGACATGGTAGTTGAAATCGTACACTTGATTTCTGTTAAAAAAACTTCCCCTTATTCATCGAAATCTAGATTTAAGCTAGAAAATTCTTTTCGTATGGAGGTCACTCCTAGGGTGACACGAAGTACCGCTTAAAACCAGACTGTGAACACTTACGAACATAAGAGCTAAAAATAACGTATCGTATATCTTATTAATCTCCCACTGAAGTTTTATAATAAATGGACTTAAACCTACGATGTCTAGGTGATAAACCGTTTTATTACCTCACATCGCTCACGTATGCTCATAAAACCGATTACCAACGCTCAATAAATCAGCAATAATCGCCTGGTAGGAGGTGTTCTATAGACCGTCAATTTAAATACCCCCAGCCTTCACATGATTATTTTATCGGTTGAGTTTGTAACCCTAATTTACATGTTTAATGACCTATTTTAACTATTAAAACAAGTGGTTAACCTACGTGAGCATGCATCTATTCTTTATTATGGATTTTAAATGTCTAACCCAATTTTATAACAACTTATAAAACTTTTAGACATGCTAAACATCCACAACATGCATAAAGGCATTCAATATTTTTTATGACAGTTATATTAAATACAAGAAACCCTAACATGCATACTATATATTATAACAACTTTTAACATACTTTCAATGCATGTTGCATGCTTCTTATGGTGTTATTTTAAATCTACATGGCATATTATATACACATACAAGATTTATTTAATTATAACATACATCCAATGCATAAATAATTGAACACAGATTGATATGGTTTTAGTTTTGGCAAAAAAAGCAAGCAAAAGCCTAATATTACAAAAATAGCTTCAAAACTGCTCGAACCGCTCCAAACTGCTTGAACCAGACCTAAACCATCTGAACCGGACTAGTAGATCTGAACTGGACCAGCCAAATTTCATTTGAGACTGAACCGGACCGAACCTCAAGAGAACTGGTCGAACCAGCAACTCTCGCTCTCGCTCAAAATCTCACTAAGCCTTATCGTTTAGCAATGACGACCATGGTCATGCGTTTGCTTAATCGTTTAGTGTTTGCGTGATCGTTTAGTACTAATGCATGGCGCCTGACCAAAGTACATGATCGTGTAGTGTTTGCTTTCCATCACATAGTGTCATCGTCTAGTGCCGGAGGACGCTACACGATCGCTTAGTGTCCAACACTATCATGCAGCTCCATCGTTTAGCACGGACAAAAACTACATGATCGCTGAGCGCCATCGTCTAATGCCTCGTCTTGATCGTTTAGCACGTGCACAAAGGCAAGCGATTGTGTAGTGCTATCGCATAGCTCTCGATGCATAACTTAGCTACCGCACAAAAGTAAACGATCGTTTAGTGCTATTGCATAGCTCTTCAACACATCGTTTAGCTCCCACGTGAAGCTACATGATCGTGTAGTGCCATCGTATGACAATACAACACATCGCTTAGCTCCCGCAGGTACACGACTAGTGCACAACACTTCAACGATCAATGCTCGAAGTTACACGATCGTCTAGCTTTTCTTCACATCATCTAACGCATGAAGCTAAATGATCGTCTAGCTACTAAAGCTCAACGACGATATGAACAGAGGCTGAACGTCTGGAATCTACAACTCGGCCTCTTCGCTTGTGTCTTTGAATTACAGCTTAATTTCAACTCTAATGACTCCAAATAAATTACAGATTCTTGAGAACACATATAAGCTCATCAAACAAGAGCCAATTACAAATTTAAATGAGAAATTAAAGAGAAATTAAAAGCCAAATCTCAGAAAATCATATCAGTATAACAGTTTCATATTTCTCATATAAAACACCCACCGTACCAAAATTAAATCGAATTGAATGCTTATATGATGCTCTGATACCAATTTTTGGATTGTACCAGCACGCAGGGGAAGTGACGAGGATTGATAAGCACTCTAATTCATTAATTTTGGCAGAAACGAAAGCATGCATAAGCAGAATTTAAATGGGTTTCAAGTCATACCATTGAAGAACCTTTGAAATCTAGATTTATAGCTACAAATCTCTCTAAATCTTTGTGCATACCACCATAAGATCTTCTCTACTATTCTCTTGGTGCTCTAGGTTGAGTTGTGGGACTCAAAATAAGCTGGAATCAAAGGGAACTTGGAGAATGCTCACAACAGCAACCCAAATGAAGAACACCTTCTTCAACTCGAATTTTCAGCTAAAATTCTATCGGTTTCCTTACTTCAAAATCACTTCAATCTCTTTAATATATTGTAGACCATCATGCAAAGAGAATAGCTGCATGAGATGCAGCTCATGCTTGGAGTAATTGAAGCTTAAAAATGGTGGGTTGTTAGTGAGCTAGTTGAAGATGAAGTTGGAAAATCCCATTTTTTTCCTTTTGTGTAATTTTTCTATTACCAAAATCCATATTTTGATTTAAAAATAAAAAATTTATTATTTTTTCAAATTAATTTCATAAATTAATTTTCTAATAAAATTATAAATAATTATTTAAACAATTTAAATAATTCTAATTAATTTATATCTAATATTAAATTAATTTTTACACAATTCCATCTTCATATATTTAAATCATATTTAAATATATATTCTCTAATTCCGTTTGATTCTTATTTGAACATTTTCAAATTAACTTATCACGCTACTCTAGAATAATCCATTTTGAGCTAGTAGGGGACCTCGTGAATTTACAGATCATGGGCTCCAACGATCCGAGATTATTTTGGTAAACTCATTAGACCGAACTAACCCTCATTTGTTAACTAATGGGTCACTCCACTAAAGTCCATAGTTGAACTCCCCTCACTGTAGATATATTATGTCCACTCAATATAATCATGATTAGTAAGTTAACCTTTCACAGGTTGTTTGTAATAACGGTTGGGTCGAATCTCTATTTTACCCCCGAAATTACCTCTTGTTCCTTAAGTCCCACTGATCCCTAATGAACAATCTTTTTGTGATCCAATCAACAAAATCGAGTCCCTCTTGGCTAGTGAGAGCGGGGCCCCTTATTCAAGACTTAAAATCAACACTTAAGGGAACAACCTCTCTACTATCCCTAAAAACGGGTAGGAGTGAATTCCGTCTTGCACCCTATGTCCCTAGTTATCTATCCAGTCTTACCCTTGAAATGGGAGGTTATTGAGCCGACGCTGTCGAGCCAACCCTGGCGTATGAAAATCTATGGATAATTCCAAATAAAAAGAAGTTCATAGTTAGCTTAGGATTAAGGTCAAGTTACCTAGGTCATCGCTTTGAAATAGTCGGTCTTAAATAGTAAACATCATTATAAAGTAAGAGTGACTAATTTTGTGGTCTAATCTTATACAAACTCTTTTGCACAAGGACACCCCCACTCCTCATGTCCCATCATGAACGAATTAGGATCACTTCGTTTGTAGCACTTTACAGCTCTTTGTAACAACTACAGAGTAGGTCGCATCCAATAGTGTTACCAGAATAAGGTACCCAACCTTATTCATATACTATAGATCATTTTGACTATTTACTCGAGCCTGATCCACTTTTATGTCTCCATATAAAGTTCAAGTACTCATCCAATAATCAAGAGACTTTTAGGTTTATTGGATTTCTCATAAGCAATATATCTATTCAATAACACCTTATTGAATTTCAGAATAAGTTCTATGGTCAACCACGAGTTTTAGGTCATAAAATCCAACAATTGTATCATAGACAAAGTCTTCACCCACCTTTTTAGTTGGATCACAATTAATCACAGTCTTTGAGGCTGAGATAATGGGTGTATTAGTAGTAGTAGTACTCCCACTCCCACTCCCACTCTGAGTAGTACTGTACTCATGAAATAGATGTCTACAACATTGCTCCGCTACATTTCCCATAGATTTGGCAACCTCTGGCCCAAAAAATCTAAGTTGACTTGCACATGTTAATCTATCAACAAATTTCTTAAATCCTTTACCCTTCACAAACTTGAATAGCAATTCGTCAACAATTACCATTTCAACCAACGTTTCCCGACAACTCTTTAAACTATATGACTCTTATACAAGTTGTGATGTATTATCCCCAACATTGTCTTTGTCTTTAGTTTTGAAAGAAAATGTCATTTGGGTTGGATCTCTCTTTTTCTGGTAAGGGTATTTTTTACAATTTTCAAAATAATTCTTCATAGTTCAAGTACCATTACATTTACAATGACATGCATAGACAATTCCACAATACTTACATTGAGCATGAGGGTCTTTAGGATCACTTTTTAGCCTCTCAAAATGATACCAAACCATGGATTTTTTCACAACCTTCCTTCTTTTTGGTGGATTTGGAACATCTGATGTCTCATTTGCTGAATCAATATCAACGATATTTGTATTGGCATCTGTTTCTACATCTCGTTCATTTTTTGAAGTATCAGTTGCAGTTCCATCAAACTCCATATCCATTGAATCCAAGTAGCTGAATCATACCATGTCAGACGTCAGTATTACACAATTCACAAAAACTCAAAGTATTTCAGCCTTACAAAAACTCAAGTCTCAAAGTATTTACGAAAACTCAAATATCCATGCCCTTATTACCTGATGCATGAAACATGAGCAAATAAGGAATCCGTGCTAGAACACACGATACCTTTAAGTCTATACAAATAGTTTAAGCTCAAATAACTAGCTTAAACATAAAGAACAACTAATGAATGCAAATTACTAAGCTTAGAGCACAGAAATTGCAAACCAAGGATGTATATGAAACTAAGTTTTGTTTTCAATAGTTAATAAAATAAAGGAGTGTCATTCAAATGATGTATATAAAACTGATTCAATTGTATATTGAATAGGACGACGGGAGCCACTTTATAACAAGCAAATAATTTTATGATATGGATGAGCCACTTTATCCTATTTTATCCTCATATCTACTTACTAATTAACATATCTAATTTTCGATCTAATGAGTGATGGCTTAAGAGTAGAATCAATGACTCGAGTATTTTCAATCATCTTAAGTTCAAATATCTACTTGAATAATGGGGAAGCATTGAAGAATTCTTATAGACAAATAGGCAGAGAAACAATAACATATCTAATTTTCAAACAATATTCAGTTTTGTCCAACACCAACATAAATAAATATTTACATATAAATAACTCTATTTTTTTTATTTGAATCTAAAAATCAGATGTGCACTGTGTAGTGTAAGAACGAAGAAGAACGAAAAAGATCGATTGGAGCAGATACGAACCTGTAGGCTACTCAACTACTGACTGATGCTGGAATGGAAGGATGATGAGGAAGAAGGAAGAAGAAGGAAAAAGAATGAAGAAGATTGGAGATGGCTGGAACGGACATGCAAGCTGCAACTGTAATGATCGGTTGGCGCTGGAATGGAAGAACAAAGAAGACTGAAGAATAACGAAGAAGATCGAATGGAACTAAGAAGAAGAACGAAGAAGGTGTCTGGCTGGCGCTGCCTCGCTGGAATGGAAGATTGAAGAAGAACAAAAAAAACCCTAACCATTTTTATTTTTTAAAATGGCATTTTATACACACGTAATAAATTTTTTTTTAAATAATAAATTGATCGGTAGGGTCAGTTTGAGACCCAACTGATAACTCGTCCCGACCACAATTCAAACTGGTTTTAAAAATTGTAAACCGACACCGGCCGCTTTTGTCCAATTTTCGATCGTCTGACTCCATTTTAGCCGGTACGGGTCGGTCGTGTCAATTTTTCAGTCTAACATGCTCACCCCTATCTTGGTGAAATGTAAGTCTCTGTTATGAACGACATTAAATAATGAGACTAAACATTTCGTAGTCTGGTCTTATACAAACTCCTTTGTATAGGATATCCCTGCTTACATGTCTCCACATGAATGATCTTGCAGCACTTTACAACAATTGTAACATCTGCAAAGTAGACCAGACTCGTAGTGTCACCAAGCTAAGGTATCCAACCTTACCTATCTACTACAAACCATTTAGATTATTACTTAAAACATGATCTATCCGCATGTCTCTACATACATGTTTAAACTACAAGATAATCTGGGATCTTAGTTTATTGGTTTGTGGTTAATGCAACTAAAAATAAAATAAAACACCATATATTTTATTAAATAAATAAGATTTTTGTACAATATAATTACAAACTATAGGACCTTATGAGATTTAGGGCATCAACCCCAATAGCTCTTGGGATCTAAATAGTTTGAAATTACAAGAATAGAACGCTAGCATTATCTCAGGCCTCTTATATAGACAAGATGTTGTCTAAGTACAAAATGCAAAATTCCAAGAGAGGTATGTTACCTTTTCGGCATGGAATTCATCTGTATAAGGAACAATGTCCTAAGACACCTCAAGAAGTTTAGGTTATGAAACTAATTCCCTATGCATCAGCAGTTGGAAGTTTGATGTATGCCATGCTATGTACATGGCCCGACATATGTTATGCAGTCGAAATAGTCAGTAGTTATCAGTTCGATCCTGGATATTATCATTGGACTGCCGTTAAGAACATTCTTAAGTATCTTTGAAGAATGACAGACTATATACTTGTGTATGGTACTAAGGATCTGATCCTTACTGGATACACTGATTCTGATTTTCAAACCGATGTGGATTCTAGGAAATCAACTTCAGGATCAATATTCACTCTGAATGGAGGAACTATAGCATAGAGAAGTATAAAGCAAAGTTGTATTGCTGACTCCACCATGGAAGCGGAGTATGTAGCTACATGTGAAGTAGCCAAGGAGGTAGTATGGCTTAGAAAGATCTTGATCGACTTGGAAGTTGTTCCAAATATGCATCAACCGATCATCCTCAATTGTGATAACAGTAGAGCAGTTGCAAATTCCAAAGAACCAAGAAGCCATAAGCATGAAAAGCACATCGAGTGCAAGTACCATCTCATCAGGGAGATAGTACATCGAGGAGTCATGATCGTCGCACAGATAGCCTCAGAGGACAATTTAGGTGATCCTTTTATAAAGGCCCTCTTGGCTAAAGTGTTTGAGGGTCACCTAGTATGACTAGGACTACGAGATAGATAAATCCAGGATAACTAGGAGAATTAATGGTTATTTGATGCCCTAGTTTATTGTATTTATTCTCTCATACTCAACATTGTATATATTTTCATATATCTAAACTCACTGGAGTTTTAGTCCAAGTGGGAGTTTGTTGGGTTGTATGTCCTAAATCTCACAGTTTGTAAAATTAAACATATTCTATTTGCAATAAACAAGTTATTGAGGTTTATTCAATAAAAATATTATTGTATATGTAAATTGCATTTGAAAAAACTAAATCCAATCAACTAAGATCCATGGCTATTACATGAGTACTTGGACTTTATGTGGAGACATAAGATTGGATAGAGTTCGAGTAGATAGCCAAAACGATCTTTCGTATACGGATAAGGCTGGGTACCTTATATTGAAAACACCACCGGATGCGGTCTACTTTGTATTTAGTACAAATGATGTGATCTTGAAATCGTTCATGTGGAGACATGCGAGTGGGGGCGTCTTGTGCAAAGAGTTTGAATAAGACTGGACCAAAAAATAAGTCACTCTTACTTTATAACACTTTTTACTATATAGGACTGACTATTTTGACATAGGTAACTTGACCTTAATCCCGAGCTAATTATGAACTCCTATTTATTTGGGATTATCTTTAGATTTGCATGGGTGAGGGTTGGCTTAATAACGCTGGCTCAATAAGCCCCCTATTTTAGGGGTAAAACGGGGTAGACAACTGGGGACATAGAGTATAAGATGTAATTCACTCCTACCCGATTTTAGGAATAGTGGAGAGGTTGTTCCATTAATTGTTGATTTTGGGTCTTGAACAAGGGCCCCACTCTCTCATTGGCTTGAGAGGAACTCAATTTGGTGATTGGATAAAAAACCAATTGTTCATTAAAGGATCAGTGGGACTTAAGGAGCAAGATATAATCTTGAGGGTAAAATAGTATTTGACCCAACTGTTATTACGAATAACTTGTGAAGGGTTGACTTACTGACTATGGCTAAATCAAGTGGACATAAATATATCTATAGTAAAGGGAGTGCAACTATTGGGCTTTAGTGGAATGACCTGGTAGTTAACGAATGTTGATTAATTCGGTCTAAAGAGTTTAGTCAATTAATTTCGGATCGTTGGAGCCCATGATCTGTAGGTCCATTAGGTTCCCTACTAGCTCACAAACGGATTAAACCTTAGAATAGCGTGATGAGTAAATTTGAAACATTCAAATTCGAATTAAGGGAAACAATAATTATATACGATATAATAACATGTTTAATTATCGAATTAAACGAAATTGGAGAATTAGATAATATTTAAATAAGATTTAAATATTAATTACATGAATAGAGATTTATGTTTGGAATAGGTGTTATATTAATTTAATATTTGATATTAAATTAATTAATTAATTAAATTGTTTAATTAATTATTTTAAATTTCATTTAAAATTAATTGTTTCAATGAAATTTTACTTAAATTATTTTTGAAGGATTTGAGTTCAATTAATTAAGAGAATTAATTTGAAAAAAAAAATTCATTTTTAAAAAACATGATTTTTATCGAAAATCATTTTAATTGGAAAAGTACTTTAAGTGGATTTTTCCAATATGGAACACCTACAAACCCACTTAATTTCAAGGTGCTCGATGTCATTCATATATGCAATTTGATTTGCATGTTATTTTTGACAAAAACAGAGAGAATTTTGTTCTCGCCTTTTTGATGTCGCCCCCCAAAAGACTAAAAATCAAAAGAAAATTTATAATACCAAACACTCCTATCACTACAAAGATGTAGCAATATGGTAAGTCCGGGTAGATCCGTAGGAAAGTGTGATTTGTTTCGTTAAGCAAATTTTCTAACTAGAATGGTAAATGGGGGTTTTGGTGTGAAAGAAATAAACGTGCAAGAAATTAAAATAAAAGCGGATAAATGTAAACTAAGGATAGGAATTATCTTATTCCGAAAGCAAGAAAGATCCTATGTAATTTTAATCATCGAAAATCAATTTAGCATACTGATGTGTTATTCTATGATGTGGAATTATGAATGAAATGCGATGATGAAGTTACGTTGAGCACTCAAGTTTTCTCAGTGGAATCCAAGTGTAAACCCCACTGAGTTTCTTGGTAAGTCTAGGGTCGAACTGATGGACTTAGGAAAACAGGTTGCGATGGTAATTTTTTGGAAAACTTTGCAGTAACCGGTAACTCAATAATTGTTTGGTTTTGTTTGTTGCGGTAATGAATTAAATAAATGTGGCGGAGTTCGAAAAGAGTTGATAAAATGGAAGATGCGATGAGTATGCAGTGAACGGGTTGAAAAAAGTTTCGGCTAACACTTCCTAGGATGCGTTCATGTTATGCGATCTTGCAATGCATACAACAATAAACCACCTCTCGGTGCGAATGCCACGGCTTCTAATGCTAGAACGCATGCAATATATGCGATAAGTCTACAGGGCCTACACATAAGCCTCTATTCCTATTTATGCGATGGCAAAATGACACACACACAAATAATGCGACCAACATAATATCATACCTATCTCTAGGGTACATGCGATGCAGGTTTACAAACAGAGCTTATCTCTAAGTCCCTATCTCTTGCTTATGCCGATCTAATCTTGCTCTCTCGAGTCTAGATTCTAACCTAGCTCTCTCGATTCTTTAGGTTCTTTCTTTAGACTCTCTCTCGAGTAGCTTTAAAGGGGTGTTGGGCACAACATAAAACAAGATAATCGCATGCGATGAAGATCCTAGATCATGTTAGCTTAGTTCTTCTCAACCTATTCGATTAGATTAGCTACTCATGCGTGCTAAGAGAGTGAACAAATGTAGAATTATAACTTCCATTGTATAAATATAAAGTTGAAGTACAAAACAACAATGCAAGAAAAGAATAAAGAGCCTGGTAGCAATCTCTTGCTTCCCAAGCTTTTTACACTGTCTTTCTACTCGTGTTCAAGAGATATTCTCGCTGTCGTGAGAGTCGACCCGCTCTCTATTTTTACACCTCCAGGTTCTCTCTCGAGATGCCCTGAGCGATCTTCCGGCGTCTCTACTCTTCCCTTGCTCCGCCTTAAAAATAAAAGAAAACTATGAACTTGGCTAAAGCTTCTACTTTGGTGAACAGGTGAACTTGTTAACTGGTGGAACCCCTTTTTTAAAGGATGCCTTTGGTATTTATAGAGCTTCGGGGTGAAGGCACCTTCTTTCTTATGATTGCACAGATGAGACGGATTTAATTTCCTGACTGATGCACCGAATATTTGTCACCGAAAAGTTGAATGTACTTGTTATCGTTAGCGGCTATCAACTTAATTCAGATTCGACCGTCATCAGCTTTCTGTCCCATCGTGATTAATTATGCCTTTCACCGAGATGCGCCCACCAAGTTGCGCTGGCTCTATGTGGCAATCCTTCTTGAGCAGATGCTTG